>NC_051181.1:149230840-149252918 GCF_013339695.2 Rhipicephalus sanguineus | reverse complement strand
TCAAGCAAGAGAACATCGCGTTGTATACATTCTTGCGCCTTGAGGCCTCGTCGGCTTGAAGTGTGTGCGTCATCCTTCAGCCGTTCGTCGCTGATGCATAGACGCATCTCCGAAATGCCATTCGTTAGCACATAATGCAAACACGCTCTTTGAGCTTTGAGTACCTGCCCCAGTTAACCTAGTTGGCGAACTCGATTTACCCTTACCTCGTTAACTACAACAATGCAACAGTGTCCGGCCCGGTTCACAGCACTCGTTACGTAACTGACCATTAGTCGGCACTGTGGTGTTGGCTTTATGAAGTAGGTTGCTACCACGAATAACGAGATTTCAAACACCGATAAATTCAGAAATGCCATTATGTAGGGCAATAATTGTGATTCCGGTTCCTAAAATAAATAGTTAAATAGTAAGTTTTAGTTATTTGCGTTCGAATTTACTCTCTACGCCCTTGAGCGCAACCATCGCAAAAAAAAAAAATATTGATGCCGTTTATCCAAGACTATTTTTAGGTATAACTCACACCACATTTATAAAGAAGCACACTTCTTTATGCGCTATCATGTTCATAGGTATTTTAACTATTTGAAAAGACCGTGCCTGGCTAGATTACGTTATCTCTGAACGTGCATGCGTGAAACTGCTGTGTATCTTTCTTCTAACAGTTCACTGCATTCAGGATGGTCGACCGATTGTGATTCCTCTGCTATTATACCTTTCTCTCTAAGTAACTCAATTTATTTTAACAAATAATCTGGGTGCGAAATCAACCACACTTTTTCCCCTGTGACACAATTCCGAACTAGTGTTGTAGACGTTAAATTGTAAAAAATCCCCCAAATAAAGAGAATAAGCACGTCAGCGATTACCGCCTGGAAAGGACACACGCCAGCCATCCTGAACAGGACAGAAAAAGAAAGGTAAGATAGTGAGAGAAATAAGAAGACGGAGATGGACAACCTAAAAAGTAAAGGAAGGCAAGTTACAACATACTGCATCACATATATCACGTCGCACTGCATCGCATTGCACGAAGAGCACGAGAACCAGAAAGAACATTCGAGGGCAGCAGTGGTGGATAAATTTCTGGAACACGGTATGGAAACTCATGCCGCGAAACCAGAGGTATATAAAGGCAATCAGTCGTTCTCAAACGCAAAAAATCATTGTAGCTCATACAACGCTTCCATTTGTTCATTTGTTTGTTCCTAGAGGGATTCCTAGAACAATCCCAGTGGATGACGCTGGGACAACACAATTACAACTACCCTCATCCCCCTCCGTCCTTCAACAAAGCGAGATACAATCACTTGTCCTTGCCAATCTAAGCATCGAAATCCTTCCGTCACATCACTGGGCAACGACGCGACCCTTAACACGGAGAACATTGGTCAATGTGTGGCAGAGGAGTGGAGGTTCCGATCGCCGGTTCGTACACAGAAGAGCCTCTCGGATCCATTCGTCTCCATCTCACGGCGCACGTAATGCCTATGTCTATACACTTATGGCGCCCTCGTTGTTTCCATATATAGGCGGGGCAAAATACAAAAGGCACAACGGCATTCCACGCTCGCGTAGCCGGGCAACGACAACGAAATCACCCCGAGCAGGTCACTGCGAGGCAGTTGCATTCGAGCTGCCGCCTTCCTTCGAGACGCAAAACCCTGCGAACTGGCTGCCCAGCGTCTTCGTAGCTCAGTTGCGCGGGACGGTTGCTCTTTTGCGAAACCTTCGCCAAACGACGTGAGAGCACCGGCCATTTTCACTTGCGAAATCGGGCCTTTACTGCACTAGACAAATCGCGAACAAAAAATAACGTAACATCACCGGATGATGAAGACGAATACCGAGAACTGCATGGCCGATGACTCGGAATGACGTCGCAGCGAAAAAAAAAAAAACCAAGAAAGGAAAAACGAAGCGCTTTGTCTTTGCACGCCGGTTGGTCGATGTCGTGTGTAGAGATATACTCGCATGCGCATTTCTTGTTTTCTTGTGCCAACGCGAATTCATTGCAATTATGGCGGCGAACTATGCCAAACATGGACCTTAGCTCTTTTGTGTGAAATAGTGATGTTTTGGAAAGAATGGCTTCAGTGATTTTGAAGGTCAGTGTCGTGCACTTGCGACGTCTGGTTGTTGTGAATGGAAAGAATGAAAGAAAGAAAGAAAGAAAAAGAAAGAAAAGAAGAAAAAAGAAAGAAAGAAAGAAAAAAGAAAGAAGAAGAAAAAAAGAAAAAAGAAAGAAGAAAGAAAGAAAGAAGAAAGAAAGAAGAAAGAAGAAAGAAAGAAAGAAAGAAAGAAATAAAAAAGAAAGAAAGAAAGAAAAGAAAGAAAGAAAGAAAGAAAGAAAGAAAGAAAGAAAGAAAGAAAGAAAGAAAGAAAGAAAGAAAGAAAGAAAGAAAGAAAGAAAGAAAGAAAGAAAAGAAAGAAAGAAAGATGGGCTGCACAAGTAAAGAAATACTAGTAGCAGTAGTGAGAACTTAATTATTTATAAGGTTTCTGGGCAAGCCGGTAGGGTCCTCAGCCCAGGGCTCCACTGGCCTTTGCGGCTCGCTGGGCATGGTTGAGCGGAGCCAGCTTGCTTTCCCGATTCCTGCTAGCAAGCCAGACCTTCCATTGCCGTGTTCGAGATGGTGTCATCAAAAGGGGAGTATTGATGTTTTAAATACGGATCATCTTAAGCGTAAATCGCGAAGAAGAAAGGCACGCGTTAAAGGCGGGCTGTGAAGCCGAAAGTTTTCCCGCTAAACAAAACAAGAAAAATATTGATAAAGCAACACGCTATTTGCCAACACAGAGTAGTAATCAGGCCACCACCTTCTCCGCCGCTGCGAATGCTCACGTGATCTCATCTCGTTTATCTCTGAACGCAGCGACGCTTGGGATTCGCACGTCACTTCTACACGGCGCGATCACCGTAGTCAATCAGCCTTAATTTTGCATTCTGTCCTTCTCCGTGCTCTTTAATCTTTAGCGCACAGGCGTTGCATAATGTCGCCATCGCACTTATCCACGCCCCCCAAACGGCTCATTAGTTTCTTCACGTATGGATGAGGAGAGAAAATACCAGGCTTTCACTTAGCAATAGAGATGATATTAATGGCAACAATGACAATTAGATTACTGTTAAGGCAGACTTCTTTCACTATAAGAAGCCAATTGCATTATAAAGTTATGACACGAGCTGACCTTTTCGCTACTTCACCGTTTCGCCGAAACAATTCGTAGTTGGAGTATTCTCAAAAGTGGTATCCCATCCTTTTTCTTTTTAGATAACAAGGGTGACATGCTGTGCACGTAACGTAAAGCTGCTCGCATTTCGCGTATGCTCCTCAGTCATATTACTGAATCTCATAATAATCTACAGCACTCGCTGGTCGCTCTCTCTCTCCCTCTTTATTTCGTTCTTCCTGACAACATACCTAAGTGGCTTAAATGTCGTGACGTTGTTTTGCTGAGATCAAGATCATGACTTCGACTTCCTACATCTGCAACCACAATGCTTCGCGGGCGTGATCTATAGGAGCGTCAGTTCAACGACCTTTGTGCGCACCTACAAAACTCCTGATCGACCAAACTATATGCCGAGCCTTATAGCTGCAAGTAACCGTCCGTCGTAGCCCATTGCGTAGTTTGGGGACGTCAAAACGTGTAACTTAATGCGTTCATCACGCAGCCCGTACTGCTGCGCAAGTGCTCTGAAATGCAATCACGCAAACTTTATATTTTCTTCGCAGTTTACCTTATCCATCTTGTACCAGAGTTTCCAAGCCCAACTGTGGTCCATGAAAGAAACCCCTGTGCGCGCGTTCGAAACCCCACTAAGCTCCCAAGGAACGATCATTGCGTAATAGACCCGGAAAGTAGCGCCTATACTTCATTTCAAGCTCTGCGTTGTCGAGGAAACCATATATTGCGCATATCATGTGCTACTGCCCTTATTGTGCGAACGAGAGGATTGACCACCGTACTGCTCTACATCACCTGGACGGAAGCGCTTTCACTGCCGTGAAGAATTGGGACCATAGGACACGCTCACCTCAGTTCCGACAGACAACGAAAGTATTGTGGCGATTTCTTAAAAACAGCGCACTGATACACCGTCTGTGATGCCAAGCGTGGAACTATTGTTACGCCGGCTGCAACAGTGACTTTTCTCTCCTCCTCTCTTATATTCTACTTCCCAGTGCATGAGAGTAACCGACCTGCCTTTCTTTTATCCTCCTTGTCCTCCTCTCCCTCCGAGGCATCCAAACACCGCAAACAAGAGACAACACGGAAACGCCGGTGTATCGTTCCAGTTTATTTTCATTGCTCGCGTTTTCGATGCGTAGCCGATAGTACACAGATATATCAGAAGCAATGCGTGACACGAATTCGTAGCAGCAGCTTTCTGGCGCCTGCGAAGAATGAGCAGTAAATATGGGGCGGACAAAACAATGCGAACGTGGCGGGGACCAACGGCTCGACCTTGACCGCGGCGTAGCACAACGGCGCACGTGCTATATCGGGAGCCGCCGCCGGCAACGTTTGAGCGTCGCGACAGGCGCGGCTTGCGCTATCGCAGTCGGAAGTCAGCGTCACAGGGTAGGGCAGTAGCGCGAAGAGAGCTCCGACCACGCCCACTTTAGTTTGGAACGCGCCAAGTGATATCGCCCCTGCGAGGTGAAACGCGGAAAATTCCCAGCAACCTGACCTTTCTCGAACTTCTATCAATGGTTTTATTTCCGAAAGCTGGTGCTTGAACTCGACATTACACATACTTATTATCTTCCTATACGGGACTACACTCTCGGTCGTGGTTTTCATACTCTAGATTTGACGTAATGCATTCTGGTAGGCCTCCATCTTCAGTCTATCCCGAACTTCACTGTTTCTTTCTTTCTTTCTTTCTTTCTTTCTTTCTTTCTTTCTTTCTTTCTTTCTTTCTTTCTTTCTTTCTTTCTTTCTTTCTTTCTTTCTTTCTTTCTTTCTTTCTTTCTTTCTTTCTTCTTTCTTCTTTCTTTCTTTTAGACGGTGACAGAGGGGTCACTTCTAAATACAGTGGCGAGCCGGTCTCTTAATTATGCGCTGTTCATGCATGTCTAAATGACTACTAACATAATAAAAACTTACTCAAGAAAGAAATCCCATTCCTCCCTTCACGAAAACGAAGCTGTTTGGAACCTTATCTATTTTGATAAAGCACACAGAAATGTCTACATACAGCCAGTGACGTAAGCGAGCACGTAATAGTTTTACGTATATAGAGCCCACAGTCTTTCGGGGTTTGGAGTATAAGGTACGCAACTTTCGCGCATTTATCGGCATCCTACCATAATTCATAGATGAAGTCGATACGCTTTAAATGTCGACGCGCTCATTTCGAAAGGGGGTGTAATGACGCTTGAGCAAGCAAGGTTAATAGCCGATTGGCATGACTTAGTCACGTATTTTCAAAACGGCTACTGTGCACAGCGGGTGAGGAGACGAGGACAAAGCGTCCTGTCAGTCGCTGTCTGCGAGACGGGCCCTGGAGAATAACAAGGCCCCTTTGTTTCGCGCCTCACCCGCCCCTCGATAGCCGCACATTCGGTCATTGTTATTGCCTCGACGATGCCTTGAGCATGCCGCTGACATTCGAACTCGCTTCGTTGTAAACATTTAAAGCACGGTCGGTGGACGGAGACAAGACGAGCAAGCGTGCGTCACCGTCAAATTCGCTTCGTGTCACCGTGGCCTCAGAGACCGCACTTGCGGCCACTCGCATTTTCTGAGCCTATGTTTTGACAGAATGCGTTAAAGATATCTTGGAAGGTGGTAGCGCTAATTAGTACGGCGAATACGCATGCGTAAACAATGTTGTAACGAGAATACCATATAGTATGATAGAATAGAGTAAGTATACTATAGTATCAAATAAAAAAAAAAAGCGATCTGACAGCGGGACAAGAAGTCCCTCGACACACACCATATACGTAACCTAAGTCGCAACCGAAGACACAATGCCAATTCCGAATTTCGTTATTCGATGTAGTTTCAACATGCACCAACCGGCTCAAGTTAACACTCTTTGTCCACATATCGTGTACGTTTGTGGATGCTCTACCAGTTTCCCTGCAGCCGGATTGATGCGTTTCGAATCCGGCATTCGTCGCGATTGTGTTATATTTCTTCCATCACTTATGTCCCGCACAGCTCCTGTGGATAGACATATAGAGACGCATTTCTGCGCGTTTCCAACATGTCTTCGCAGTGGACTATGCCGAAGTGATGCGTCATTATTTCTACGCATTTGCCTGTCTGACTTTCGTTCAGTTTTCAAGTGCCAATTATAAGCTAAATTGAAGTGCAGTTACCCTGCCTAGTAAGAAGGTGGTGTATTCAAATAGTGACAACAGCGGCCGCATTCTGATGCAATGTTAATTGTTAGGGGTATCATAACCACAGTATAATTATGAGAAACGCCGTAGTGGAGGGCTCCGGAAATTCCGATCACCTGGGGTTCTTTAACGTGCGACTTCATCTACATATACGGGCCTCTGGCATTTCACCTCCATCGAAATGCGGTCGCCGCAGCCGGGATTCGATCCCGCGACCTTCGCGTCGGCAGTCAAGCATCGTAACCCCTAGACTACCGCGGCGGATTGCGTCCTGATGCAGGGGGAACTGGAACGCAACATCACTCGCGTTAACTAGCACCTAGCAAGTTACAATAAAATAAACGGGCGAAATTGATCCGCAACCCTCCACTGCCCCCATTACGATGTCCCTCATACCGCGCTATACAGTTCAACGCCATTCAGTTTCGTCTTCACTGTTATCTTTATATATGGCAGTCGCATTGACGATTGTCATCATTTTCTGTGCTCTTACGACATCCCCGAGTATTCAATAGCCAACAGGATTATAAACTTTGTTAACCTCTCTGCTTATATTCTCTTGCTCTCTTTCTCTCCCTCTGCCGCGCATACACACTACCGTATTAGATCTTCCCGTAGTGATTTCCAACGCTCACGAATGGGACGATTGGAGCTTCAAGCTAAGGGCAACAAAGGGGAAGTGCAATATGGCGAATGAATCCGATGTGTCTTTATCGCGGGCTACGAGTGAAACGTTTGCTGTCCGAGCGCGTCTGTTTGCGATATGAAGTGAGCCGGCAAACACTCGTCTGCTGATGCGATTCGTTTCCGGGCGAGCGGACGTCGTATAGTGGTTCAACGTCGTGAACCATGGCTTGGCAATAACAGCTAGACGGCGTGCGTACGAAGGTTAGTTGCAGCCGCGCTTGGTGCCTATACAAGCGTGGCCCTACGTACTTTCGGTGTGTATTCGCCGAGGCGTAACTAAAACAAGAACATGCTTAAGATCGGATACCGTTTCACATGGTGCTGCTCGCTTCTTTCTTTCTTTCTTTCTTCCTTCCTTCCTTCCTTCCTTCCTTCCTTCCTTCCTTCCTCCTTCCTTTCTTTCTTCTTTCCTTTTTCTCTTTCTTCTTTCTCTTCTTCTTCTTTCTTTCTTTCTTTCTTTCTTTCTTTCTTTCTTCTTTCTTTCTTTCTTCTTTCTTTTTCTTTCTTTCTTTCTTTCTTTCTTTCTTTCTTTCTTTCTTTCTTTCTTTCTTTCTTTCTTTCTTTCTTTCTTTCTTCTTTCTTTCTTTCTTTCTTTCTTTCTTTCTTTCTTTCTTTTCTTTCTTTCTTTCTTTCTTTCTTTCTTTCTTTTCTTTCTTTCTTTCTTTCTTTCTTTCTTTCTTTCTTTCTTTCTTCCTTCCTTCCTTCCTTCTTTCTTTCTTTCTTTCTTTCTTTCTTTCTTTTTTCTTTCTTTCTTTCTTTCTTTCTTTCTTTCTTTCCTTTCTTTCTTTCTTTCTTTCTTTCTTTCTTTCTTTTGAACGTGGCTGCGCGACAGATAGCAGTTACACAGAATGTAATAGCTCTCATTAGTGCTATTCAATGCTAAAGTATCACCATCACCACTGTTCGCCAGTGCCGCTTTGAAGCGTGTGTTCGATTAGTTTTTATGCTACACATGAATGCACAACATACTTTAGGCAGTTTATAAAAATACCAGACAACGGGTTTCGTTAGGAAACATGATACGCCACCATTGTACTCATATTTTTAGTCGTCACAATCTTCTCTTGTTTGTGCCGCTGCGAACAAAGCGAGCAAGCCCTAAAAAAGTTAACGTACTGCTCCAGCATGGGTCACTATGGCACTTTTTTGTACTGGTTTCAGCCATACAAAGAGACCCCACAAAATGCTGGAAAGCTTAAGGCCTATTGGTTGCGTCAATTCCAGTTAAATTAGAAATTCGTGCCCTGTACGCCTACCGAACCATCGTACCAGTAAACATGGCTACGAATGAATCTGTCACAGCAAGCACGTTTGACAGTTTTTGTAATAGCTTTGCACCCACAGCAACAACAAAACGAGAACTATTTAGAACGGTAAGAATAGGTAAAAAAGAAATAAATAACGCGCACAAGCACACAATAAAACTGAACGCTGGAAGAAAACCGTGACAAGCGAGTGTCAACGCTGACATGCAGTCGCCAAGTCGCACAGCGTCCGAATCGCTGTCAGCGACTGCGACGAGGTTTCGTACAGCGCATGGTAACGCCCCACCGGAGGCATGTCACAGTCTAGTTAGATGATGATCTACGAACAGCGACGGAAATTGAAACAGGCTGTCGCGTCGTTGCCTCTATTGCAGCCATATTCTTGTCTCAACTGCACACAGCGTAAAATTTACTGGTGGCACGTGGGTTACCTTTTTTCATCGGAGCGATGAATATCTACATAAGTGAAATCGCCCGCTGCAATGAAGACAGACGTCACACGTCGTGCAGCTCCAGCGGTGGCAGCGACACCTGAGAAGGACGTCGTCCTGCTTTGGCGCGGGAGCTGTAGAAGCGTAACCTAAAGACGCCCAGCGGAAAAGCGGTTTCAAGTTCGCAGCCGTCACGGGACCAGCCACCTAACTCTTATTATATAGACGGCGCGATGACAACCGCTGAACGTGTCAGTCAAAAGGAACGGCTGCGAAAGGATGTTTGAAAATGATGCTGATTCTCCGAAAGTGCTGTTGCGACGCACGATGCATGCAAAGCGACGATGCAATCTGGCAAAAACAAAACAACAACAAAAAAAAAGAACTTTAGGCGACTTTAATCTTCCAGTTAAAGGGATCCTGCGACAATTTTCGAGCATGGTCAGAAAACGCTGCCGATCGGTAGTCGAGGCTCCTGAGAACACGTGAGCCAAACATTATAGCGCAGCACGCGGCCTGGAATTTACAACCAATTCTCAAAGTCAGCTAGAAATCGCTCGCTCTTCTCTCGACAAATGATGCCATGAACCCGAATGTTCCCGCCATAAACCCAATGTCCACGGCCATTGGCTGATTTGAGCATCGTGAGCTGCATTGTTACAGGAGGCGCCGCGAAACGCCGCCACGTGCCCGCGCGCGCGCTCACGATCACGTGCACTGAAAGCAAGCCACGCGTTCGAAGAAAAAGAAAGAAAGAAAAGAAACTGCTGCGGGTCATGACGCGCGTTGACGAACACAGTTTCTTGCCCCCTTGTCACCCCCCCCCCCTCCGATCCAACGTTAAACTTGAGGTTGGCTGGGGGTGAACTTCAGTATGGTCCTTGAATAACAATATGTTACTGGGTGTTAGCGCTACAAAAACCCAGTTATGCCGCAATGGATTTCCGGCTTAATGCATTGATGTTTGGGCACCCCAATAAACCGTAGTGGATTACAACCAAGAAGGCTTATTTGAATACAAGCAAAAAATAAATGTAAGATCCAATAACAAAATCACGACGCGCTTCTCATCTCTGCAAGAAATTCGCGCCAGCTGGTACTTTGTGTAAAGCGCAAATTACTTTCTCGCTGCCGATGTAATTACTATACATAGTGGAAGACAAAAGTTTGTCTTTTTCGACTAAAATATTTTATTTGGCTGAACACGGACGGCAGGATCTCTTATAAAGTTTGTCAGAGCGTTTATGCTTTCTACCTAAAACCAAAGACACAAACGTGTCTCTATATGCGAAAATTCCTGAACACGCAGGAGAGAAGTGTTCGACGTCGCGAAAATAAGCCTGTGTAACAGTAATAGGCCGAAGTGTATACCTTCTACGCATTTTTGAGCCCTCCAATGCGCTCTTGGTGATGGCATTATGTTTAAAGGCTACGCGATAGGGCACGCCGCTGCTCTCAGTGGAGCTGGATCCGCTGCCCGAGGAGCTGCCCCCGTGGCCAGCGCTGCCCGACTGGCTGCTGGACACTAGCTTGGGGCGGTGATGGGTCGCAGCGGATTTGTTTTAGGGGCGAAGCTCCTTATGCCGTGGGTCTGTCCATCCTCCGTTTGTTTGTAGCGTTGTAGTAGCCACCTCTAGCTCGTGAGAAGCGCCTCGTTCTGGTATGCAATAGAAGAAGAAAACGTTGACGAGTGACACTCTCGTTGCGTGTTCGCCTGAGTGGCGTTCTTTCTTCTTTACTACGTCTCGTGTTTTCAACGACGCCCGAAGACAACATTTCAGAAGTAACACGCCATGAGGCTCCCTCTTGGCACGCTTTCTCTTTAGCTCGGAGTCGCCAGATGGAAGGCAAGGCTGCGGAACGGAGGGCACGGAAGGCGGCGGCAGCGCGCGCTCGCCGACAGAATCTTGAGGTGAGAGCCCGCGAGGCCGAAGCTGCACGTCGACGCCGCGAAGCAGATTCCGCCGTTCGAGCCCGCGAAGCCGAAGCTGCTCGACAAGCTGCACGGCTGCGGCGAGAAGATCCCGCCGTTCGAGCCCGCGAGGCCGAAGCTGCTCGACAAGCTGCAGGGCTGCGGCGAGAAGACCCCGCCGTTCGAGCCCGCGAGGCCGAAGCTGCACGGCTGCGGCGCGAATCGGATCTATCGGTTCTTCAAAATGTGAAGAACCGTGAAGCGGCGAGAAAGCGCGCGTACCGGCAGGCAGAGCCCGAGGCTGTGCGAGCACGTGAGGTGGCTGCAAAACGCATCAGGCGGGCTCTGCCCGAAGGCGCCGATGCGCGCTTCCAGCGGGACTTCCTTGATACCAGTTTCGGCCATAGTTGCGGTGTGTGCAACAGATTGTGGTTCTCAAACAATCTAGTCACAATATATTCCATCAAGAAGGACCACGCTCGCGCCAATGCCATCGCCGTGCTGCAGCGCGAGTTCGCTTCGCCTCACTCACCATCATTCACCACATGGATAGATGCTGTGATTTTTGCTTCGTGGCCGACTGAAGTGAGCGGGTAGCGAAGCGAACAGAATGCGGACCTTCTGTAATTTTAACACAGAAGCTTACGGACGCTCTTCAGAGCTTCGGGCATCTTTCTGTACTCTCATCAGAAAAAAAAAAAAAAAACAGCGCACACCTTACGAAGACAGGACAGAGGGAACACGTGTTTCTCGTGATTATTACGTGACTGCGAGCATGGAGTGTGTCGTTCGTTTTCTCCGAGTTAATGTATATACATGTTTAACCTACATCAATTATCTAAGCAATAACAAAGGGTCCGTCCGTCCGTCCGTCCGTCCGTCCGTCTGTCTATCTATCTATCTATCTATCTATCTATCTATCTATCTATCTATCTATCTATCTATCTATCTATCTATCTATCTATCTATCTATCTATCTATCTATCTATCTATCTATCTATCTATCTATCTATCTATCTATCTATCTATCTATCTATCTATCTATCTATCTATCTATCTATCTATCTATCTATCTATCTATCTATCTATCTATCTACTATCTATCTATCTATCTATCTATCTATCTATCTATCTATCTATCTATCTATCTATCTATCTATCTATCTATCTATCTATCTATCTATCTATCTATCTATCTATCTATCTATCTATCTATCTATCATTTGATTTCACGATGCAGCTTATGTATGAACGATGACTAATGAATAAACAAATACTGTTGAATACAAGGGCTCTGTGTTTCATTTCTGTTGCGTGTATCTCAACTTTTGCGCAAGTCTAAAATTGGTTGGTGTGAATGCGCGTGCGATTGTTCTTGTTTCTGACACTGCACATGCCGTAAAGTTCAGCGCCCCATTCTGATTCTCTGCTGTGTTCGTCCTGTTTTCTCAAATCTCTTGCAAAAGGACCCCCAATGTCATCGACCAAACCTCGCGCATTCGGAGGACTTACACAACCGCCGCAGCGTCCGCCGCAACGTCCGGGAAACGGTTTGCTCCTATTTTCTTCCTCGTGAGCAGATAGCGGCGCGCGCTCCTGCATCAGCAACCTTAAAGATTGACGAGACGGATGTCGGAGCTTGCGCTCGTCTTAGGACGATCGCAGCCGACCACAGTGGCTCAGTCAATGAGCTGATCACTAGAGTTTTACGTACCACAACGACCAACTGATTTTGTGGCTCGCTGTAGTAGTGGATTCCGGATTAGTTTTCACTGCCTCGGTTTCTTTCGCGTGCGTCTGGTGCCCCGTACACGAACTTTATATTGTGAAGCATTCTTCGGGAACCCCACACAAGTTATCGCGTGGTTTCGTAAAGGCTCGCAGGGTCTCGTTCGGTCTCGCTCTGTGTCCCGGAGGTGCCATTGGCAGTGTTCTAGTTCTGGGCAGCATCATAGAAAGTGTATGCTAACAGTTCAGAAGACAGCGTAGAACCCCAGTCGTCTGAGTAATGGAACGCATCCGAATGACGTCTGCGCGGCATGATGCCACATCACGTCGACGAGAGGAAGCTAAGGTAAAAGAACAGTATAGTTATTCTCTTAACTTCTTTTGCGTTCGTGTCTATAAAAAACTGAATGTGGCTTACGTTAAGCGCGCAAAAAAGCGTTTACTTGTTGCAGACGAGCATACCGGCGAGATCCGAGCATTCGGCTCAGCCGCCATCTTGTTTGGACAGCAAGGTAGCCTCTGCATAGTACTTCTCTGCGATGCTGTCTTCGCGAAGGTGTCTATTTTGCCGGCTACGTGAGAATTGGAATAGGAGCTAGATGGCCGCTGTCGGCTCAGCTGTTTATTTAGCGGTCTACGGTGAATATTGGAACACACCCATTAGGGTTACGGTCGCGTTCCACCACGTTGTCAAATTCGCAGTCTTGCGAACTCCGATTGGCCAAGAGGGCTGCTGTAGTCTCTCTGATTGGCTGAAAGTGTCGCCATTACGGAACAACAATATGGCGGAATTTTACAGTGTCCAGAAAAGCATCTCGAGTCTCGCAAAGTGCCGCAGGCTTTACGGTTCAACTTTTAAAAAATTCTCGTCATTATAGCAGTCGATTCGGTCTCCTTGCGGCCACATAAAGTCTACCTCTACAGGCGCACCGGTTGCACACTCTGTTCTTTGCACAGCTACGCAGTAAAACGACAGACCGCACATGAATACCCTTGAGGAAACGAATATATTTGGTTGATAAAGCAAACAGCTCTATACATCTTCTGTGAGGTTCTTGGTTCGGTGCGTTTGCTCTATGCGTCTGACCAGTAAAGCGCACTTCATTTCTGCGGCGCCATCTCCACGGTAGATTCGTTCCTGCAGCCAGTTCAAGTCGTCACTTATATGTGCACGCATCGCCCAAACTTCAATGCGACCAAGCATCGCTTTATGATGCAATGGTACATGCCATGACTTGACCTCCATTTACCCACTCGTAAATTTCGCCACGGACGCAGGGGCTCCAACGCCTAGACAGGCGTCGGTGTCTCGCGGTGCAACGATTTGCGCCACGCTTCGCACCTGGATAGTTCTCCAAATGTAGGCCAAAATTTTCGCTCTACGTTACCATGGGAATGGATTTGTGGTAAGGATCGAACCCGCGGCCTCACGCTCAGCAGCACTGCGTCAAAGCCCCAATGAGCTATCTCAACGTGTCAATATTCTCATCGGAGATTTTCTGGGTTATGTTGTGTACTAAACAGTTGCAGACGGGAAAGAAGGCAGCATGGTACTTAAAGTAGCGAACAAAGAAATGAGGGTTTATTATAGACAGTAGGAATACATGCTGTCGATGTTCCCGGCTATGTGGCGTAGACTTACAGCTTCGTATATACCGCTGGGTGGCGTAGTGAGCGATCAAGGTTGCTTGATGTCGCTCTCGGATTACCCTAAGACTAGTCAAACATGACAGGTTAGATTGCCGGAAACAGTGGTCGCATGCCTTCTGACGAAAATAGAATCATGTAGCACTCCCGCGCATTGAACTATATGTGCTTGAAACAATAACACCTGTTTCTTGTCTGCAGTGTCATTGTGGCCACCAAGCCCAAGATGTGTATCATTTCCGCCTCGAGTGCCCAAATTATAACTCAGCACGAAGTGTAATACAAGCAGATATTGCAACTTATGGATGGAATACGATTCACTTCGAAGAAAATAATTGGTCCCGGCCTACAGCGGGCCATCAGAAAAGACCGCTTGTCTCTCTGAAAAGTTTTCCGAGGAAGCGAATATTTTACGGAAATATTAAACTTCAGTTTATCCTGAAAGCCATATGAGTGGCATAAACGTCGTTATGTGCTCAATGTTGTGGAACGTTGTGATCGTGTGTGTTGCCGTTTATTATACTCCATAAAACTCGTTATACTTATACATGTTTCTGCAAACTTCCTTTTTCCTGCTTGAACTCGTGCTCGAATCTTTGTGAATGATGTAGTGTTTCATTGTATTGTGTTTGCACATCTGCTGTTCTACTAGGAGACATATTTTGTGCCATTTTTCTCTTTCTGGCATGTTACGTTTCATTTGCTAAGCGGGAAGGAGTAGCCGGTGCCGCCATAAAGGCGCCAGCCTTTCCTATACATGATTTCAATGAATTGAAAGATCAAAGGATCAGCATAGCTACACGAGAGAGAAAGAGAGATTAATGTAATGAGGAATGGCAGGGATGTCAACCACAAGATAAAATATCCAGTTTGCTACCCTGCACTGGGTAAGGGGAGACAGAAAGGTAAGAAAGAGAAGAATGAGAGAGGGAAGAACGTAAGTAGAAAAACACACAACACAACATAGCTATAAGCTGTCATTTAAAGTTACTTAAAACGAACCTGCGTCGCTGGTACAATACAGAGCTTTCCTCGGGTAATGAACGCTTGAGGCCCGAGAAACGTAAGTCAATGATTTATGTACACTCCTAGCGGAACATGGGACCCCAGAAAGATCTTTGCCAATAAAACCTTTCATGGAGCGATGTATGGATAGTATTACGCAGGCTGATTCAGAAACGAGACGAAGTACATGCTCTCGTAAAATTCTTCTTTGCTACTTTCACTATTTACTTTAAGCGCCGATTGATATCAAGGTTTGAAATTGTAACATGTGCTTTTTATTCGAGAAGGAGGAGGATGTTGTGAGTGACAGGTGGATATAGCCTTGCAAGTCCTCGCACCCGGTATACAAGATCACGCACTATTTCGCCAAAAGGGTATGCATACCTCATGTTGTGAGCGGATTCGTTTTGTTTTCTCAACAAATTTAATAGCGCTCGCTTGTTTTCGGATCAAAGCTGTCCGTAGTACAAGGCACCCAATTATTCGCTCCTACAACAAATACTCGACAGCGTTGAAGTCGTAGTCAAGCGAGGACATGTTTACCTGGTAACAAGAAAACTGTCAGATTATGACTAAGTGTCCAATACGACTCATGTGGGTCGAATGATTCGAAGAAACCGTGGACGACATAACTGAATGAACAAAGCTCACCGACCGACCTTCAACCAGATGTTCTTGCGCATTGAAATTCATCCAATATTCATCATTACAACATGCAAGGTTAGATTACCTAAGCTTGGATTTCTCACGATGGCTAGCGCAAGCAAGACACAGGACTACAGAATAATGTTCTCACCAATACTCGATTAATTGAGCTCACCGATACTGAAGTCTTCCTGCAGCATGCGTGGTTGTCAGCTTTCCCGAGAGATAAGAATTTTTCGTTGTTGTTCACTGCCTCCATTTCTGTATAGGCGTTCCATGCTTTTCCATTAAAGTTTGAGTTGTTAGACAGCGCTTGCGTCGCGTACATTCTTCTAGTCATGCGCATTGTTTACGCTGGCCATCGTGAATATATTCCAAGTCACCATATCTGCTACCTTATATCGATTCAACCTGCATTCTAGCGCGTGCGACGGCAATTGTTTTGAACGGTGCCAGGTGCTGATACGCCAATTGCTTGCTTTCTCTTCTGGGTCACGTGACGGGCACAGATTCCGGCGACAGAAGACCCATAGGGCCCAGCGCCGACCCTCTGACGGACAACTTCCGTCACGGTACTGCACGCGCGCTGTCTTTGAAGTGACGCGCGATCGAGCGCATCGAGCGACAGCGCCGCGACGAGTGATGCACGCGACTGAAACACGCGATGCGCTGTTCAAAGAGGACGCGCCGTCTAGGAGCACCGGTGAACTGCGAACGTTCGTTAGTCGCGCCCACTTCGCCGGCTATGCAGCGATTTTTCTTTTCTTTTTTTGCGAGTTGTCGCGGACGGTCGACAACCACGAAAGCACCTGCACGTGTCACACGACTCATATTTTGAATTAAACTGTCGAATGTAGTAGAAATTACGCAAAACAATTGCCTGACGTCACCCCCGAGACGTCGCAGAATGCGTTGCATCGACGTTACCTCTCGCGCGTAACGCCAAGACATCTGTCATAAAATTTATCAGAAGCTTTACTACGCTGAGGACCTTCGCTTTCAGCTATGCACGTTATTTCAAGAGACGTGTACAGGCTCTGGTGACGAGCAGTTCGGCGAGCGCGGTCGCGGAGATTTGACGAAAGACATGCGACCCTGAAAAGCGCGGGAAAGTTTGGGGTAACGGGGTGAAAGAGAGAAAGGGTAATTGCGAAGCGGCGCTCACCTTGCCGACATGGAGCGTGCGTCGTGGCGAGGCGCGCTCGCAGCAGCGGCGGCGGCGGCACACAAACACTCGGACCAGCGGCTTCCGCGCCGGCGACTGTCAACGCGCCGGCGGCGCTGGCGAGCAAGAGCGAAGCGAACAGACCGAGCCTAGCGCAGCGCCGCCCCTCGCGCCGGCGTCGCCGGCGTCGCTGGCGATTCGGCGCGTCGCGAGCGCTTCCTGGCGGCGCAGCTTCGACGCCCGTGTGTGCAAGCCGGCGCCTACGGTCCGCTCAATAATACATGGCAAATACCGAGTGCCCAAACGCCTGACGTTAGCGACAGCTAGAGCGATCACGCAGTGTTCTGTCTCAATGAATCGGTGCGTCTTTAGCAGCAACTATAGTTGCAGCCTAGGTGTAGCGGGTGGAGTGGCCGAATTTCGCAGGAGAGCTTGCTCGAGAGGACAATTCACAGAGAGCCGTCGCTTCGTGCAGCTGTGCAGAAAAGGCGGTACCAGCGCTTTCAAAAGAAACAGCAGCTTTGTAAAAGCGTTTTTTTTAAATTTTTTGTGATCTTAATTGTTCTGTCATATCACGTAGCCGTTTACATAGTTATTTTGCTTGCTTTTCTCTGCCATTATTCTGTCAGTATTCTTACTATGCATTAAACCTGCTCGCGATACTGCCAAGAGGTGACGAAAGTGCGCAAATTTAATGAAGTATACTTCAATACATTACTTCAATAAATACTGCCTCAGCTCCTGATAGTCATAATGGTTCCCTGCATGTGTGTTTGGAACACAATTGGAAGAAGTGTGCTCCTCTCTTTCACTTTCTTTAATCATTTCTGCATCTCATACCTTTTTTTTTTTCCTTAACATTTTATGTCCCCGAAATTATTTTGCATATAAGTAGTAAAGAAGATACAAGTATAATAAGGTAGACAGCTAAGTAAATTTAAAGAAAAATACGTGCTGTGTCGTTTCTATCTGTGGGTCTTCCGTCCCTTTCCCGCGCTGATTAAGAGGTATGCGCAAGTGTCGTGAGAAAAAAGAAGCGAAGTGCTATTCCCGTTAACTTTTACAGTTTCGCTGCATATAACTAGGCCATTCGTAACTTCGCGCACCTATTCAACAGAAAACTATCGAGCGGGGATGAAGCGCTAAACGGACGACGTGGACAAGGGCGGACAAACGACAGGCGCTTAGGTAATTATGCTACACTAACTAGCACAAACTTCCACTTTACTAAGAAAACTATCATCGTCATGAACGGCCTTTGCCTTCACTTTAGAAGAAGAATGCGACCGTGGCCACCCGGACTGAGCTTAAAGGACAGCAGTCGAACTGGGTGAACTGGCTGACGTGACTGCGACCGCGAGAGTAATAAGAAATGTGAACATACCGTAACTAACTACCCGAACAGTTAACCAGTGAACAATCACCATTCACTAGAAAACCGCTAAGTATGTGCCACAGAAATTGGGAAAAACCCACCACTCAGATTGGTCCATTAACAATGAACAAAATTAATTAATTAATTAAAATACCTCACAGGGTCCCTTATGCATTCGCCTAAGAGGACTAAAAAGGCGAAAGCCATCTTTTTTTTCTCAGTCGATGTATTGATCCTGCCCCGCGACCCTCCGAAAGCTTTCTGTACCTAACGTGGTTTTGCACGGCCTCCGTGATCGGCCCACCTTTGACCAAGCTACGATGTCATGTGATGACGTCATCACGTGATGTTACGTCAAATGACGTCACAGTGACGTCACGATGACGTCACTAAATCATCACGTGGTGGTGATTTTTTTGCATCACTCGTGTTGCCCACGACGCCGCGGAACAGCGACGGTAAATTTTCACGCTTGATGAGGCATCTAAGGTTTTCGCCTTAATAAGTAAATCCATGTGCTGCACAGCGTCACCGCTCATCAACCTTCACAAAGTGACTGAGCTCAGGACCTACTTTTTTTTCTTTTGCTTATATCTCCGCTAGAGTTTCTGTCTACGTCGCCTTAACTGATGCTGTAATAACACACCGCAGCCACCGAACTGTGCACGAGAACCACGCAAGTTCGTTTGAGAATTCAGCTCCGTACTGAAATCGACTCCTACACTTTCACAAAACGGCGTGGCTTTAGCAAGAAAGCGTGTGGGGGTTCCTGCGCGAGCCCTTTTCTTCCAGCGTGCACCTCAACACTCGCACGACGCGAAATGATACGTTTTCTGGTCTTCCGCCATAACGCGCAAACCACCGGAGCTCTGTACTTCCGTCGCAGCGAGTTCGCGAAAGCGTGACGAAGACGATTAGTTCATTCTCACATCCGATCCGCGGCAGTGATTCCTACCAGGACAGCATTTCCGACAGGCGAGGAGCAGAGACAATGCGAGGCGCCTCCTAGTCTATAGTGTCTAAGAAAATTACAGAAACGAAAGCGGGGAGGGCATCGTGTCTCAGAACTTGAGCATCGAAACGGCTAGTTGCAAGGCTCGTGCGCTGAAAGGACACGTGAAAGATACGGTGAAAGGACACGTAATTAGATAGAATGTATTTACATTGTCTGCGTTTTCTACAGTCTGATTCATACTTATCTAGAGCGGTCGAGCGCTTGGCAATAGACGCTGGGGGCGCCAGCAGCTGATACCTCGCGTCAGCTACAAGCTTCCACTCATATTTACATCATAGCCCAACGACCTAGCACGCGGTATGACTATGTGCATGTGGTATCATTACGGCGTCGGTCTCTGCATATTTGTCCAGAGCGATAAGTGTGATTCAGACTTTAGTGCAGAAACCACTGCAATCGAGTGAGAAGGAAAAAAAAAAAAGATGGCTTTCGTCTTCGAGTCATCTTAGGCATGTGCATAAGGGCTCGCGTGATCTTCTTAAGTTCGGGTGCCCGTTAAAAAACACCAGGTGGTCAGAATCACTCCGAAGTCTCGGAATACGGAGTGCTTCATAATCGCATCGGAACGTTATGTTTTAGAAGGTCGCCAGTTATTTCAGAGGAGAAACCCCAATGTTCGCACAAGTTACGGACAATACATAGGGTGAAACTTTGAAAGTTAAAACACTTGTGCGAACCACTTCCCATATCTCTTCTCGCCAGTGAATGAAAGGCCAAATCAGAAAACAGGAAATTTGTGAGCACGTAAGAGGTATACATTCTCAGGAACCCACGCGACCGTTGGGGCTTCACGGATAACAAAGGCAGGACCTGTGCGCTCGTACGGAAAAGGAAGTAGTAGACGCAACGAACGCTGAGATGCAGGGAGGTTAATCAGCATAACTGTCCGGATGATTACTCTGCATTAGGGGACACAGAAAGGGTACCAACGATAAATCTCTTGACCAGGGACACACGGAGCCGCTACGCGTGACACTGATTTATTTGCAGGAACGCAACACTCCAATGGAGAACGGGCTTGCGCTACTCTCCATGCAGGGCGCCGTGCGACAAAACCTTCCTCAGTGACGCTAGAAGAGCCTAACCAGTTGGCACACGCGTAGCTTACAATAACGACCGTTAGCGCAGAATGCAGCATATCACGCGTTATCTTCAGGCAAGCTGTCCGCACTACTGGACACATACATCGCTTAGGACACTTCTCGTGCGCATGGTTTTCCATAAGTGGGGCGGGGGGACTTTCCCCGCAGCGCATCCTCCTCCCCCCCCCCCCCCCGCGCAACTCCATTTCCATTTGACGAGTTCGGCCAAAAGCAATGCATGGATGCAAAAATGAAAATGAAGCCATGACGTGCTCCTCACAACGGCTTGCCATTGGTTCCCAGCTTTACGGGCATACAAGTGAGAAGTAAACCTCTTGAAAAGCAACATCAGGGGTACTCGGGCGTCATTAACGTTAAAAACCTTCACGGCCATAAAACTGCACATGAAACAATCAAAAGGCAGGTCCGAATGAGTAAAGATATGGGGCTGACTTGGCGCCCTTAGATGACTAGGTAGGAAGAAGCACCCCCTCCCTCCCTTTTCCTGTGCCTTCGCCTGTGGGGTGGCTCCGTAGGTGGCAGAACGCCCCGGCAGGCATGATAGCGGATTCGGTGCTTGTCTTTCGGTTTTACGCTTTCACTGCTTGGCTATATTGATTCTTGTTGCTACGAATAACTACAAAATAACGTAATTTGTCACCAGCAGCGGCAAGCTGCAGTTACTTTTGCACAGCGCATCGGTGACTTCCACCGATCATAAATCCTCTCTTTCATGCCATCATCAGCGCTCATCTAACGCTGCCGGCAAACCTCGTTTGGTGCTGGATCCCGTCGGGAATGCAAGCACGCCTCAACGTGGCAACCAGAGCCAACAGTCGAGCCCGCTACCTCCATATCTATAGAAAAACAATGAAGAAAACTAACGTTGCGCTGAATTGATGCGGATATTTACATTGATCTACAATAAAAGAAGCCATGCGCGCGATTGTACCCCTCATGCAGTTCCGTCGGAATGCATCACTGGGCGGCCTTGCATAGGGGGGTTTACGCGCATAAGGCGCGTAAATCTCCTTTTCTATTACTTTTATCATTCACAAAAACTACATCATCAATTCTAAATGTGTATCTCTAGCGTTTCTAACATCAATGAAGAACATTTTAATCCGACGCAAGGCGGATGAAGTTTTCTTCAGAATTATTGAAAGAGACGCAGCCAGCAGAATTCTCACGAACACAAAGACCATCCTCAAAGCCGCCAAGTTTCCTAAAGCACTATCGCTTATTCGGGCGCTAAGCCTTCCGACAAAAACCAAAACAAAGACGACATAACCGACTGAGGGAAAAGCAGGAACCCTGTAGGGGGAGGCATTTGCATTTAAATTGGGGCGACCAAGGGCCGTCGCCGACGCGGGGTTGGGAAGCGCTTAGCGCTCAACTCGACGGCTACGCGCGTTTATGGAACTGCGTCGCCAATGAGCCGGAGCGGCGAGAGCGCTGGAGAGGAGGTACACACTGCGTTTTATATACGCACGCGCGGTTGGCATTCGTATCTCGGCACGCGCACTGGTTAACAGCGCTACGCGCTGCAATTGTCCTCACGGCAGTAGTAGTACCAAAATGTATTTCCCGCCTTTTAGGAACCTCCTGTCGACCGTACCAGTCATTCCCCCGCCCCTTTTTTTTTTCTTCCTTCTCCCCCCCCCCCCCCCCAACGTCCCTCAAAAGTGCTTTCGTTGCAATTGTTTTCTATACCCCTTCCCCCCACCCGAGCGCCCTTTCCGTCACTTCCCTTTCG
>NC_051181.1:149220840-149228340 GCF_013339695.2 Rhipicephalus sanguineus | reverse complement strand
ATCGCTGAAATGTGCACATTCTTTTGACGCGTTTTAATTGCGCGTGTCTTTCGCAATGATGTTGAAGAAACGCAGAATCTTTTTCTTCTATAGCGACCGAATGTTATTTTTTTATAACGACAGTCGATGTAGTCGTTTCAGATTCGAAATTCATCGCAAGCCCGTGAGCAGTAGTAAGATATTTGTTGCTTTTTAAAAGCTTTCCATAGCATAGCATACATTGTAGCGCAATAGCACCGGTATGACGCAATATTTTGATATGGCAACGTTGCAACGACCTTCCCTGCAGTGTGCCCTTTTAAACTTCTGAAGATCACGCGGCAATATACGTTGCGCGCCGCGTGCAAAAAGAAAAAAGAAATGGATTAGTCGAAACGTTGCTTGGCAGTCATATCTCGAATCGGAAAACAAAATTACGATTCAATGAGAACGTCGAAGCTAGGCGGTCGATTCACGCCGCGAATAATTGATTCAATCATTTCGCACGCTCGGCTGGTTCAGCCCGGCCGGTGCTCGCGATTCACTCGTTATGAGGAATTTCCCCTTTGGGGATGTAGGCCTGTCGCTATTGTGCCGATTGAATACTCTCACCCGCTCGCGCTTTCTTGGCGGAGTCAGCATGCAGCTGCCGCTGGCAGACACTGCCGCCCTGAAGAAGATGGATGGCTCCACGCGAGGAATCCGGGAATCACCTTTTGTCGTGTCGTTGCACACGGCCTTGAGAAGCAGTCCGATTGCCGAGTCGACGCGAAGAAAGGAAGCAAACACAGTGCGACCCAGCATGCCTTGCGAGTGCACCGGAAAGACAGACAGGGGAAGCGAGTTAGTTGACACGCGAAGCCTGGCGCAGCAAAGAAACGAGAAGGTCACGCAGTAAGAAAGAATAGTACTTTAACTGGGAATTTCTTTGTTTTAATTTTTTTAACCTCTCTCTCACTTTTTTCTCACCTTTCAGTCCCCCCCCCCATACTCCTTCCCCATTGCAGGGTAGCAAACCTCCTGAACTTTCGCTCAACCTTTCTCTCTCTTGACTGGGAAGGTCATCGTTCTTAGTTGATATACAGGCTTGACATCGAGCACTTCCAGCACAGCAGTGAGGAAACTTGTGTAGTACAAAGAGTGAGTTTGGTTGATGCGACTCAGAGACACTTGAGCCTCGTGAGTACAAGTGTAGTTGGAACAACATTGTTAGAGGCCGTGACGAAAAAGAAGGAATGCTCCATCGAGGCGATGAAGACGACGATTGCAATAGCGCTCGCGTTGTTGTTGTTGGTGGTGGTGTTCCGCCATCTTGGCTGAAGGACTCCCCATGTACATCCTGTAAATACATTTCATTCTTTCTTTCTTCATTGCGGATATTCTCACTCCCGTGACATTTTGGTGGTGGTGCGGGGTACCAACACGGTATAACGGAGTTCTGAAGCGGCCGACACTTGGGTGAACCCACGATGGCAGAAAAGGGTTTGGCCCCTGCAGCGGCAACCGCAACGACGACAGTTGTCCTTCCACAGCTGAAAGACCCGGGCACGTTCTGCGGGACTGACAATGTCGACATCGAAGAATGGTTCAATATGAACTTTGTCTCGTTTTGCGGAGCCATCGCTGTGCGGATGCGGTTCCGGTTGTCTAGCCAATGCGTTGGCTATTCGTTTATTAAAAAATCACACCATCTCCCGCTAAAGGGGACCATGAGGCGATGCGAAGCAGCGTTTCGGCATGTAGAGCCCGCGTTTCAGAGGTGGAATGGTGAGGGGAAAGGGGAGAGGGGAAGTGGAGAGGGGAAGAAAAGGGGGATGGGGAAAGGGGAGGGGAAGAGGGATGGGAGAGGATGAGTGGGGAGGGGAGATGAGAGGGGGAAAGGGGAGAGAGGGGAGAGAGGGTAGGGGAGGGAAGGGGAGAGGAGGTGTGGAGAGGGGTAGTGGAGAAGGGAAGTGGAGAGAGGGAAAGGACAGAGGGATGGGAAAGAGAAAGGGGAGGAGGAAAGGGAAGGGGGAAAGGGAAGGGGAGAGGTGATGTGGAGAGTGGAAGTGGAGAAGGTTTGCGCATGCGCAGTAAGGGTGGTCACGCCGCACACCACCACCACCACCACCACCACCGGATTCAACTCCGCTATAAGATGCTTCACATCTAAAATGTGGGCTGCTTTTTATGTACAGTCCTCAGCAAGCTTAACCCGAACGCTCCGCAGCGTGGCCTAGAGTGGTTTGACTGATGCCATGGAGCCGCGAAGCGCTGGGCGCTGTTGCCGAGTTAATATCTCCGTATGCTTGGATAGTATGTCGTCATGCGTGGTTAGCATCTCGGCAGCCGAACCAAAAGCTACGCGGTGCTGGCGTCAATCAAACCGTTTGAGGACACCCTGCGGAGCGTTCGAGTTAAGCTTGCTGACGTCCGTAGTAGGTATAAGAAACTGCCAATTATCGTGATTGAATTATTCATTGACCGATTGATCAATCGAACGTGCCATCACTTTAGTAAGAGAATAGTTGTTGCAGAAGGCGAAGCGGAGCAGCTCCGTATCGAGTTGATTGATTGATTGATTGATTGATTGATTGATTGATTGATTGATTGATTGATTGATTGATTGATTGATTGATTTGGCGTGTCACCGCACACGTAGATCAGGTTTACGACAAAGAGTAGCGGTCAGCTCCGGATCGATTTCGACTGTTCGGCCTTCCAACACACGCGCTTCGCACAGATCAGCGTTGCTATGCTTTTCTTAACCACGGGCACGTGACAGGCAGCTTGGTTTTTCACAGCCACTGAGCTATCGTAGAAAAAAAATACATCGCTTGCAATATCAGCCACAAACCAATAAAGCTAAAAGCGAATCCGCATGCCGTTTGTAGGCATAGCCAAAAAATTCCGAAATCCCTAAGCAACTGCAACGTTTTTGTCTGCAAAAAATAAACAATCCAAAGTAAAATAAAGCTCTCGTGTCCCCCCGACCCGTGAGCCGATAAGCAACGTCACTGGTGTCTGTTTTTCAATGCAATTTCGTCACGCGCGCCCAATTGTCATCGGCTCGTTCATGCTTTCCTAGCGCAAGAATCTACACAACTTGAATGAGTCAACAAAAAAAAAAAAGCCCGCAGAAAAAGACGGGCGACTGCCCGCGCGCGAGGCCCGTTTCGACGGCGAAATTTGGAGTGCGCGACCTTTACGGTAAACAGAGAAACAGAAAAGGACGCGAACAAAGCCCACGGACACACAATACGCTTTGCAAGGCAGAAGCGTCAATCGGTTTCCGCGCTTCAATTTTCTCTTCAGCCGGCACCGGCTGTCAGGGCAATGTCTTTTCAGCCAGCTTTCGCCTGGCCGTGTTTTCTCATCAGGTGTCCCCAAAAGAAGGCAGGAACAAGATTTCGATGACGTACCGTGTGCATAGCGTAATACATACGGCGTAGGAGTCTTGTGTTTCTTTAGCCCGCGCTGCGCTCGCTTGTCCTTTCCATGTTTTTTTCTGTCGTGTTTTTTTTTCGAGCTCTAAGGCGTGACGTAGCATTTGGACGATTTGACACTTTTTCCAGAGGGTGTTGTAAACTTCGCGCGTTTGCTTAACATACGGTCCTTCCTTTTTGTTTAACGCAAACTTATTGAGGATAAGAAGATGGAAAAAAAGGGGGTTTCGCAAGATACTTGCTTCAAGAATACTCGTTTGTATTACATGTCTGCAATACACGTTTGTAATAAAAGCAATGAATTATCTGTAATGTTGAATGCAGGTGCAGCGAAAATAATATTCCTATGCTGTCCTAGCAATGAAAAAAAAAATCAGCAGAGCTGTTTGGAATCAATGATAAAGTGTCATTGAAAATTTCTGTGAGTTAAATTTAAAAATTACTTTCGGGTACTTTTCTCAAGCATGACTGAAGGCGATCAGTAGTTGGGACCTTTTTAGCTGGTAGGAGTTCTGAAGCTAGCCCAATTTTACTGACGCTGCCCTGAAACGTCCTCACAAGGCTCATTAGTTTGAGTTTAAGTGTATTGTTCATTGAACTTAATCATGTTCGGCTAAATATAGAGCAAGATATGTTAGAAGACTCTTATTGCAATGCGAAGGGATACTTCGATGGCACCTCTGAACATACATCAGAAAACTGACAAATTAAAATAGAAGGAATTGCGATATATACGTTAGAGTGATATAGTAATGTACAAACTACTATGTACAAATTACTCACAGTTTCCCCGCAAGGACAAGGCTACGAATGCGATAGCAACAAATTGGAATGTTACACGAAGTAAGGCTAGCAGCTAACTCCTTTAGGTCAGACCTTGCGTAACTCTAGAACACGCTGGTGTAAGGGAACGCCGCCGCCGCTGCGAGCGAAGCGACCTTCGTACTGTCTATCGCTTCCACACCAACTACGCATCATGCACAAAGGTGTGAGCCGTTCGCTGAGCCCTGTCAAGATAAGACGCGCGCGACCGCGCCCGGCTGATGAATGTGTGCAGTCAATGAGGAGCGACGTAGCATCTCCCCCCCTCCCCTCCCAATATACCATTCTCGAAACGAAAGAAGGCCGGCGCGTTTGCTCTCCGCTTGAGCCGCGATCGTCGGCTGCCCTCAGGCACTTTCACTCGCACACAGAACATGCGACGCGCGGGGTGATGTTATCGATTTGGACTTTATATGAAACCTCGCGGAGACGGCGGCAGCAGAAATGCATCGCGAGTGTCCATGTAGTTGCTATCACACTAAACCATAAGTAAAGGCTTCACCTGGAAACCTTTGTTTGGAGCCACGACTCGCCTCCAAAGCGTTTAAACAAACGACCTCGGAGTCGCGTTAGCACCGCATTCCTCAGAACGATCACTACAGCGCTGATTCACACTCCAGACAAGCTAACAAGAGTGGCTTTTCTTCGTTCACGAAGCGAAGCGAAACACGAAGTCGTTTCCAGCGGAATAGAGGTGCCTATGTACACTTGTGCACGGAGATACAAAGACAAAAAGAGAAAGGGGGGGGGGGGGAGTAGGGTTGAGGTTGCAGTGGAGAGAAGAAGGTGACGAGGACCGCGAGTTGTGAAAGCTTGCGGGAGCAAGAAGGCAGCAGGCGGCGGCGTCGTTTCGTCGTCGCAATCCAGGTGTGTCGCAGATCGATAGAGCGCATTATCCGGACCGCTTTTCGATCAGGTCCATCGATTGACCGAGAGGGAAGGGAAGAGAGAGATGAAAAGAAAGAATGAAAAAAAGAAGGATGCTGGGAAGGGCAAGGGTGATGAAGGAGAGTGTAACGTGGAAATGAAGGAAATTTTGTGGGGGCGAGGATGAAGGAAACTGAAGAAGTGAGACCCCTTTTAAGGAGAGTGAGAGGGAAAGAAAGAAGCATAAGTGACAGAGTCTCGATTCAATGTTGCCAGGATCCATTTTAGAATCTGCCATCTTTTCATGCACTCAGTTTATAGGGAGAGAGAGGTTTATTTACAGAAAGGCAGAGAGGTCGGCCTGAGCCACTCAGTTTAGCGTTGTAGAGAACCAGGCGGAATGCTTGCTGCAAACATGTGTTTATAAAGTCATTACGATAAAACAAACAACAATGTACCTAGATGAAGGAGAAGTCTAAGCAAAGACTAAGGTGGTAAACGTTCGCATACAGTGAGTGAGTGAGTGAGTGAGTGAGTGAGTGAGTGAGTGAGTGAGTGAGTGAGTGAGTGAGTGAGTGATTGAGTGAGTGAGTGAGTGAGTGAGTGAGTGAGTGAGTGAGTGAGTGAGTGAGTGAGTGAGTGAGTGAGTGAGTGAGTGAGGTGAGTGAGTGAGTGAGTTGAGGTGAGTGAGTGAGTGAGTGAGTGAGTGAGTGAGTGAGTGAGTGAGTGAGTGAGTGAGTGAGTGAGTGAGTGAGTGAGTGAGTGAGTGAGTGAGTGAGTGAGTGAGTGAGTGAGTGAGTGAGTGAGTGAGTGAGTGAGTGAGTAGAAGTTTGCCGTGAATGCAGATTCTTCTGCCCAGCATGGGAAACGGGGCTCTCCCCTCGAACTTTTATCCACTTTCCCGCAAGAACCGCAGATACCACGCAGGAAAATTACCCGCATTCTTTTGACATTGCTGTGAGACACGGGATTCATGGTCATTGAAATTAGTTGACCAGGCGGTGCTAATACCGGCCAGCTCTGCTATAGTGACCCGCCTGTATCATCACCACTTCCATCAACTTCAGTGGGAAGCGTGGGCCCTAGGAAAACATTCAGTTATCTAGAAAGCTAGACATAAAGTAGTGTGATATTTGTTCCACACTTTTTTTTTGTTGGACATTCGGTTTATTCACTGACAGTATACCTGCTGCAGTAAACACGTGCGACAAGCCGACCTTAACAGCGTACCTTCAGAAGAACCACTGCAGTCTCATTACCAAAGCCACCGATGCCCTGCAGGCTAATGCACAGCGCTGAACAAGGATAGGTTGTTCCAGCAGTGCTCTTCTTTTGTAACGACAGGAAGACCCGGCACATGCGTGGCGCTCTATAATTGCGTCCCCCCAGCGCCAGCTCACGCCACAGTGACGAGGCGTTCACTAATGGACGTAGGCCGAATAAATGCAGTGCTCCTCATTTCTAGCGCATAGACGGCAACCTATCAAAAGAGTTTTCACAGAGGTTTGTGCAACCGTCCAGGCACAGGGTGTGTTCCAATACTCGCACTAGACGGCCAAATAGACAGCTAGGCGGGCAGCTGCCGCCTTATGTCTCATTACAATTCTCACATAGCCGACAAAAAAGACAGCTTCGCGAAGACAGCGTCGGTTCCAAATACGACGTGAAATACTTTGATGTCCAAACAACACGGTGGCTGAGCGGATTCCTCTGATAGCTCGAATCTCGCCGGTATGATCACGTGCTCACAAGTAGATTCTTTTTGACACGTTTAGCGTATGCCACGTTCAGTTTTTCCCAGGTCCGAACTCGAACAAAATTAAAGAAATAACATTATCTGTTTGTTTTTCTTAGTTTCCTCTAGTCGACGCGAGGTCGTGTCTAGAGGTGGAGTCCGGAGAGTCATCACCGGCGTAACATATTCACTCATACAATATAGCACTGTGCACATATTTTCCTCTAAAAATAACAATAAGAACACATCTTGAACAGTTAGAAGCAGTACTCAATCTTATTCGCAATGGGGGAGTTGATATTAGAATTCATTGGGGACTGCGCGCAAATTCTGGATTCTCACCCTCCCTCCCCCCCCCCCCCCCTTCCTTTTTTACAGCAAGGGCCCTCTGTAATCGCTTTCTTCTCGTAATGAATAAAGCGGTACTTCTTTCTTCTACGTTTCCTTCGAGGATGCCTTAATTAAAGGTCCGATAAGTGGCACTCCTCCCATAAAATACGTAATTAGAACGTAATCTTAATGGGTCAGAAGCCTACATTGCGTCGCCTTCCGTTGACTGCCGATACGTCGCGCCTTTGGCCTGTTTCTAACGAACGTGAGACCACTTCGTTCAAGGGGCCTTGGTTCTAGGGCTTTTAATTCCCGTTAATCGCATGACTCAGAGTACGTTTT
>NC_051181.1:149132343-149220740 GCF_013339695.2 Rhipicephalus sanguineus | reverse complement strand
ACAATGTCGACATCGAAAATGGTTCAATGGAACTTTTGTCTCATTTTTGCGGGCCATCGCTGTGCGGATGCAGTTCCGGTTGTCTAGCCAATGCGTTGGCTATTCGTTTATTTAAAAAAACTGGCCGCGTATCTGCGTGCTTCGCTGCAAATGTCGTCTAAAGACGATAGAAGAGGCGCTGCGTGAGATATGGACGCCATCTGGCAATACGTCGGGAAACTTGAGTGCTGTATTGCGGGCTGGTAGTCCCGGCGCAGCGGCAGGCGAAGACCGGCGGTGACCAACGCGACCGGTGGGGACGCCGGCCAGCCCGAACACGCTGTTTGGCGCGATGCGCCGAAGGAGAAGAAACGTCCGCACTCAACGAGTACTCTCCACAAACTCTCTTACTTACACGTTGCCTGGGTAAAACAGGAATGCCAGAGCGGCGCCCCTGTCATTCGTACAATGCAATACTGAACCGAAACCGAAACACAACATGAGCTTGTGCAGAGGGCACGGAGGAAGACAAGTTTCAGCGCAGTCGCATTTTCAGCGCACCTTAAGAAACTAGGGTTGTAACATTGTAGGGCGAGTAGGGCCAGAAGGACCGTCACGACGAAAACCTGCCTCCTCAGTCGTATTCGCCTGGAACGTTGGTGTGGTTTCACGTTCCCTCCTCTGCTCGTGGGCTTTCCACAAAGCTACTGCCTAAGTACGAAGGCCCCTACCGCGTCCTACGTCAAGCATCCCCAGTTAACTATATGATTGAGCCTGTTCAATCATCTACGGACCGCCGTCGTCGCGGCCGCGAGACTGTTCACGTCGATCGACTGAAGCCGCATTATGACCCACCAGTTGTACTTGTTCCTTAGGTCGCCAGGATGGCTCCTTTTCCGCGGGGGAGTGATTTGTAACATGGTAGGGCGCAGACAAGAACGCCTGCGAAAGAAGAAGACGGTTGTTGTTGGCGCTCGCGCTTGCTCGGCTTGGACCGCTGATCGCTTCAGCTGTGGCAATCTTTTAATAAACGCGTTACTGTCTCAACGTTAAACGCATACCATCAAGGTCTTTAAAATTGCGTATCTATGTACTTTCTATTAAAGGAACACACCACCTAATACTTACCTAATGATGTTACGCCTCAGATATGCGTAATATTTACTTTTGATCGACAACGTTCACAGGTATGAACAGCCGTACCAGTTCAAGATGGGTGGGCGGTAAGCAAGTGGTTCACCTTTGGCCGGTTGGCTGAATCGGGTGACGTGCCGACAAACAGAAAGACAGAAAGACAGACCAAAATTTCTGCGTTTAAGTTCCCCAAGAAAGACTATCGTCTTTAAGAATCACACCATCTCCCGCTAAAGGGGACCATGAGGCGATGCGAAGCAGCGTTTCGGCATGTAGAGCCCGCGTTTCAGAGGTGGAATGGTGGAGGGGGAAAGGGGAGAGGGGGAAGGGGGGAGAGAGGGGAAAGAAAAGGGGGAGGGGAAGGGGGAGAGAGGGGAAAGAAAAGGGGGAGGGGGAAGGGGGAGAGAGGGGAGGGGAGAGGAGGAGTGGAGAAGGGAAGTGGAGAGAGGGAAAGGACAGAGGGAGGGGAAAGAGAAAGGGGAGGAGGAAAGGGAAGGCGAGATGTGATGTTGAGAGGGGGAGTGGAAGTGGAGAAGGTTTGCGCATGCGCAGTAATGGTGGTCACGCCGCACACCACCACCACCGGATTGAACTCCGCTATAAGATGCTTCACATCTAAAATGTGGGCTGCTTTTTATGTACAGTCCTCAGCAAGCTTAACCCGAACGCTCCGCAGCGTGGCCTAGAGTGGTTTGACTGATGCCATGGAGCCGCGAAGCGCTGGGCGCTGTTGCCGAGTTAATATCTCGGTATGCTTGGATAGTATGTCGGCATGCGTGGTTAGCATCTCGGCAGCAGAACCAAAAGCTAGGCGGTGCTGGCGTCAATCAAACCGTTTGAGGACACCCTGCGGAGAGTTCGGGTTAAGCTTGCTGACGTCCGTAGTAGGTATAAGAAACTGCCAATTATCGTGATTGAATTATTCATTGACCGATTGATCAATCGGGCGTGCCATCACTTTAGTAAGAGAATAGTTGTTACAGAAGGCGAAGCGGAGCAGCTCCGTATCGAGTTGATTGATTGATTGATTGATTGATTGATTGATTGATTGATTGATTGATTGATTGATTGATTGATTGATTGATTGATTGATTTGGCGTGTCATCGCACAGGTAGACTAGGTTTACGACAAGGAGTAGCGGTCAGCTCCGGATCGATTTCGATTGTTCGGCCTTCCAACACACGCGCTTCGCACAGATCAGCGTTGCTATGCTTTTCTTGACCACGGGCATGTGACAGGCAGCTTGGTTTTTCACAGCCACTGAGCTATCGTAGAAAAAACGCCAGGCCTGCGCTGAAACCGCAGCACAGTCACAGCGAAAGCTGGAAGAGCGGCGTTTCTAGAGCCCGTTAAGCTCTCTTGGGGCTACAATAGAAGTACACTAGAAAGGTACCCACTACGCCATAAATCACAATTTTTGTGAAGTTGGGAAGCACCTACTAAGCCATTATTCGTCATTCTGCAGAGAAGCGAGGCACCAGCTACACGTCTGTAAGGCATTATGTGCACTTTGTTGACGCGACGACTGATGACGATGAAGAATTATGGCTCAGCCCTTTGTAATGGGTTGGAATCTTTAAACGGCCCACCAATTATGTAATTTGCATTGGGTGACGCCCGGTCGCTATTTCCCTCTCCCGTCATGCTGTATAACATACGTTGACGTGGGAGAGAGACGGGGGGGGGGCGAAGAACTTTACTGAGACCCCCGAGGAAATGGATCATGCGCTTATGGGCTTCTTTGGCAACCAATACAAGTGCACTTGCGAGGAACCCACTACGCTATAAATCACTGTAATTTTTGAGAAGTAGGGCAGCAGGTACTGTGCCATTTTTCGTCATTCTACGGAGAGCGTTGGTACCTGCTATACGCATGTAAGGCATTATGTGCACTTTGCTGATGCTGTGCCTGATAACGATGAAGAATTTTGGCAGAGTCCTTTGTAATGAGTTGGAAGCATTCAACAACCTACTCGTTGCGCAATTCGCATTGTGTGACGCCTGGTTACAGAATTCGCGTTGTGCGACGCTTGGTGCTTATTTTACTCTTCTATTGCATATCCTAATGTGGTTCCTTCCCGACATGAAGCCTGTATAGGACCTTTATGCAAAGCAGTTTCAAGCACCGGCATAGCTCAGAGGTTGAATACTGGGCTCCCACGCAGAGGGCCCAGGTTCGAACCTCGTTCCATCCTGGAATTTTTTTCTTATTTCGTTTTTTTTCTTATTTCGAGCGATACTGGTTACGGACACCGGCGGCGGCGGCGGCGGCGGCGGACAACTACGGCGCCAAAAACGGCCGGTGAAATGATCTCATAACAGCTTTCGCTGTAAAAAAATGCATCGCTTGCAATATCAGCCACAAACCAATAAAGCTAAAAGCGAATCCGCATGCCGTTTGTAGGCATAGCCAAAAAATTCCGAAATCCCTAAGCAACTGCAAAGTTTTTGTCTGCAAAAATTAAACAATCCAAAGTAAAATAAAGCTCTCGTGTCCCCCCGACCCGTGAGCCGATAAGCAACGTCACTGGTGTCTGTTTTTCAATGCAATTTCGTCACGCGCGCCCAATTGTCCTCGGCTCGTTCATGCTTTCCTAGCGCAAGAATCTACACAACATGAATGAGACTACAAAAAGAAAAAAGCCCGCAGAAAAAGACCGGCGACTGCCGCGCACGAGGCCCGTTTCGATGGCGAAATTTGGAGTGCGCGACCTTTACGGTAAACAGAGAAACAGAAAAGGACGCGAACAAAGCCCACGGACACACAATACGCTTTGCAAGGCAGAAGCGTCAATGGGTTTCCGCGCTTCAATTTTCTCTTCAGCCGGCACCGGCTGTCAGGGCAATGTCTTTTCAGCCAGCTTTCGCCTGGCCGTGTTTTCTCATCAGGTGTCTCCAGAAGAAGGCAGGAGCAAGATTTCGATGACGTACCGTGTGCATAGCGTAATACATACGGCGTAGGAGTCTTGTATTTCTTTAGCCCGCGCTGCGCTCGCTTATCCTTTCCATGTCTTTTTCTGTCGTGTTTTTTTTTTTCGAGCTCTAAGGCGTGACGTGGCATTTGGACGATTTGACACCTTTTCTAGAGGATCTTGAAAACTTTGCGCGTTTGCATAATATACGGTCCTTCCTTTTTGTTTAATGCAAACTTATTGAGAATAAGAAGAAAAAAAAGGGGTTTCGCAAGATACTTACTTCAAGAATACTCGTTTGTATTACATGTCTGCAATACACGTTTGTAATAAAAGCAATGAATTATCTGTAATGTTGAATGCAGGTGTAGCGAAAAGAATATTCCTATGCTGTCCTAGCAATGAAAAAAAATAAAAATAAGCACAGCTGTTTGGAATCAATGATAAAGTGTTGTTGAAAATTTCTATCAGTTAGGTTTAAAAATTACTTTCGGGTACTTTTCTCAAGCAGGACTGAATGCGATCAGTAGTTGGGACCTTTTCAGCTGGTAGGAATTCTGAAGCTAGCCCAATTTTACTGACGCTGCCCTGAAATGCCTCACAAGGCTCATTAGTTTGAGTTTAAGTGTATTGTTTATTGAACATAATCATATACTGCTAAATATAGAGTATGATATATTAGAAGATCCTAATTGCAATGCGAAGGGATATTTCGATGGAACCTCTGGTAACATACATCAGAAAGCTGACAAATTAAACTAGAAGCAATTGCGATACATACGTTACAGTGCTATAGTAATGTACAAACTACTGTGTACAAATTGCTCACAGTTTCACCGCAAGGGCAAGGCTACGAATGCGATAGCAACAAATTGGAATGTTATACGAAGTAAGGCTAGCAGCTAACTGCTTTAGCGTCCGACCTTGCGTTACTCTAGAACACGCTGGCGTAAGGGAACGCCGCCGCCGCAGCGAGCGAAGCGACCTTCGCACTGTCTATCGCTTCGACACAAACTAAGCATCACGCACAAAGGTGTGAGCCGTTCGCTGATCCCTGTCAAGAAAGACGCGCGCGACCGCGCCCGGCTGATGAATGTGTGCAGTCACTGCGGAGCGACGTAGTCAATCCCCCTCCCCTCCCTATAGACCTTTCTCGAAACGAAATAAGGCCGGCGCGTTTGCTCTCCGCTTGAGCCGCGATCGTCGGCTGCCCTCAGGCACTTTCACTCGCACACAGAACATGCGACGCGCGGGGTGATGTTATCGATTTGGACTTTATACGAAACCTCACGGCGACGGCGGCGGCAGAAATGCATCTCGAGTGTCCATATAGTTGCTATCAGCACTAAAAGTTGAGTAAAGGCTTCACCTGGAAATCTTTGTTTGAAGCCACGACTCGCCTCCAAAGCGTTTAAACGAACGACCTCGGAGTCGCGTTAGCACCGCATTCCTCGGAACGATCACTACAGCGCTGATTCACACTCCAGACAAGCTAACAAGAGTGGCTTTTCTTCGTTCACGAAGCGAAGCGAAACACAAAGTCGTTTCCAGAGGAATAGAGGTGCCTATGTACGCTTGTGTACGGAGATACAAAGACAAAAAGAGAAGGGGGGGGGGGGGAGTAGGGTTGAGGTTGCAGTGGAGAGAAGGAGGTGACGAGGACCGCGAGTTGTGAAAGCTTGCGGGAGCAAGAAGGCAGCAGGCGGCGGCGTCGTTTCGTCGTCGCAATCCAGGTGTGTCGCAGATCGATAGAGCGCATTATCCGGACCGCTTTTCGATCAGGTCCATCGATTGACCGAGAGGGAAGGGAAGAGAGAGATGAAAAGAAAGAATGAAAAAAAGAAGGATGCTGGGAAGGGCAAGGGTGATGAAGGAGAGTGTAACGTGGAAATAAAGGAAATTTTGTGGGGGCGAGGATGAAGGAAACTGAAGAAGTGAGGCCCCTTTTAAGGAGAGTGAGAGGGAAAGAAAGAAGCATAGGTGACAGAGGCTTGATTCAATGTTGCCAGGATCCATTTTAGAATCTGCCATCTTTGCATGCACTCAGTTTATAGGGAGAGAGAGGTTTATTTACAGAAAGGCAGAGAGGTCGGCCTGAGCCACTCAGTTTAGCGTTGTAGAGAACCAGGCGGAATGCTTGTTGCAAACATGTGTTTATAAAGTCATTACGATAAAACAAACAACAATGTACCTAGATGAAGGAGAAGTCTAAGCAAAGACTAAGGTGGTAAACGTTCGCATACAGTGAGTGAGTGAGTGAGTGAGTGAGTGAGTGAGTGAGTGAGTGAGTGAGTGAGTGAGTGAGTGAGTGAGTGAGTGAGTGAGTGAGTGAGTGAGTGAGTGAGTGAGTGAGTGAGTGAGTGAGGTGAGGTGAGTGAGTGAGTGAGTGAGTGAGTGAGTGAGTGAGTGAGTGAGTGAGTGAGTGAGTGAGTGAGTGAGTGAGTGAGTGAGTGAGTGAGTGAGTGAGTGAGTGAGTGAGTGAGTGAGTGAGTGAGTGAGTGAGTGAGTGAGTGAGTGAGTGAGTGAGTGAGTGAGTGAGTGAGTGAGTGAGTAGAAGTTTGCCGTGAATGCAGATTCTTCTGCCCAGCATGGGAAACGGGGCTCTCCCCTCGAACTTTTATCCACTTTCCCACAAGAACCGCAGATACTACGCAGGAAAATTACCCGCATTCTTTTGACATTGCTGTGAGACACGGGATTCATGGTCATTGAAATTAGTTGGCCAGGCGGTGCTAATACCGGCCAGCTCTGCTATAGTGACCCGCCTGTATCATCACCACTTCCATCAACTTCAGAGGGAAGCGTGGGCCCTAGGAAAACATTCCAGTTATCTAGAAATCTAAACATAAAGTAGTGTGATGTTTGTTCCACACTTTTTTTTTGTTGGACATTCAGTTTATTCACTCACAGTATACCTGCTGCAGTAAACACGTGCGACAAGCCGACCTTAACAGCGTACCTTCAGAAGAACCACTGCAGTCTCATTACCAAAGCCACCGATGCCCTGCAGGCTAATGCACAGCGCTGAACAAGGATAGGTTGTTCCAGCAGTGCTCTTCTTTTGTAACGACAGGAAGACCCGGCACATGCGTGGCGCTCTATAATTCCGTCCCCCCACGCCAGCTCACGCCACAGTGACGAGGCGTTCACTAATGGACGTAGGCCGAATAAATGCAGTGTTCCTCATTTCTAGCGCATAGACGGCAACCTATCAAAAGAGTTTTCACCGAGGTTTGTGTAACCGTCCAGGCACAGGATGTGTTCCAATACTCGCACTAGACGGCCAAATAGACAGCTAGGCGGGCAGCGGCCGCCTTATGTCTCATTACAATTCTCACATAGAAGACAAAAAAGACAGCTTCGCGAAGACAGCATCGGTTACAAATACGACGTGGAATACTTTGATGTCCAAACAACACGGTGGCTGAGCGGATTCTCCTGATAGCTCAAATCTCGCCGGTATGATCAAGTGCTCACAAGTAGATTCTTTTTGACATGCTTAGTGTATGCCACGTTAAGTTCTTCTCTGGTCTGATCTCGAACAAAATTAAAGAAATAACATTATTTCTTTGTTTTTCTTAGTTTCCTCTAGTCGACGCGAGGTCGTGTCTAAAGGTGGAGTTCGGAGAGTCATCATCGGCGTAACATATGCACTCATAGAGTATAGCCTTGTACACATATTTTTCTCTAAAAAATAATAAGAAGAAGAACACATCTTGAACAGTTAGGAGCAGTACTCAATCTTATTCGCAATCGGGGAGTTGATATTAGAATTCATTGTGGACTGCGCAGAAATTCTGGGTTCTCACCCTCCCCCCCACACCCCCCTCCCTTACTTTTTTACAGCAAAGGCCCTCTGCAATCGCTTTCTTCTCGTAATGAATAAAGCGGTACTTCTTTCTTCTACACTTCCTTCGAGGATGCCTTAATTAAAGGTCCGATAAGTGGCACTCTTCCCATAAAATACGCAATTAGAACCTAATCTTAATGGGTCACGAGCCTACATTGCGTCTCCCTCCGTTAACTGCCGATACGTCGCGCCTTTGGCCTGTTTCTAACGAACGTGAGACCACTTCGTTGAAGGGGCCTTGGTTCTAGGGCTTTTAATTTCCGTTAATCGCATGACCAAGGATACTAGTGCGAGCTTCTTGTATAAACCAAGAACTCCCCCACGAGCGTACTTGATCTTTCTTTATGGTAGAACAATGAGTACCTTTGGCACAAATAAACGTGAATAGTACGATTATCTCCACTATAATTACGTCATTCAAGGCGGGTCAGGAATTCTCAATAGTCACGAAGACAGACAGCTCGGCTCACAAGTTTACCGCCATATCTTTCAGTCTCGCTATTTCTTATTTGCTTTAATATTAGCACTAATAATTCAAGTACAGCTCTGTGAAACCTAGTTATATGTCGATACAAAAAGGATTTGCCTTGCCGATAAGGCTGTTGTGCACAACGTCGATTACCCCTTCATTCCTGTTAAGCTTTGCGCTCAGCCACGACCTCTTTGTGCATTTTCACCACAAAAAGATACAGCTAATATTCTTTTTTACTTCAGACGCATTCAGCGTCACATTTCCACCTGACTGCATAGAATAGCAGGCGCCATCTTTCGAGGAATTGCAAATATGTCCCAACTTTCAAAGAAAAACCGCGCAGCTACGCCACTTTACTTAGTTGTAGAGATCCTTCCGTGGCAACACAACTCGCGCTCTCATGACAAAGAGCCCATTTGCAAAGCAGCGAACGCCGGAAACAGAATGGGGACCCGAACTCGCAGCCAACGCAGAGCCTCTCGGGAGCTCCGAGTGGGCCCCCACCGCAGGTTCTCACTATTCCAATACACCTAGGCACTGCGTTCGCGCTGCTGCTGCTGCGTCCTTCGTACGAGAGGATCTGGCCACCGTTCCTCTCCGGCAGTGACTCCGCGTAAGGTGTATGCAAACCTCCCAGCCATCTAGATGAGCTCCTCCTTGCACGAAGCCTATCGCAAGTCCTCCGGAGGGTCATTTCCGGCGCACTCTGGGCATCCCGCATATCGCTTGCCATACGCACTACAGCCGAGCGCTCTGCTGGGAACCGGCAGCAGCAACCTGGAGTGACCCGCCTCAGCTCCCAACTCTTGTTCTCTCGACGTTCGGGGAAAATGTCGCTTTCGGCGGGCCGTCTCTCTTTCGGACCTTGTTTGCTCATCGGTCCCAGGAGTGCGCGCCATTTCAGCATCTCGGCGAGCGCTGAAATCACACGACCCACCTCTCTGCCGCTGCTGACGCTGCCACTGCAACGGTATCCGGTACTGTTACTGCTGTTTGCGGCGCTCCCGGTGTGTACTCACGTATCGGAGAGGTGCAGCGAATCGCGGCCCTCGGTCTTCCGTTTCCAACCGTGCACAGGCGCAACGGACCGGCCGAGGCGCTACTCTTATGCCAACTCAATCAAAACCCCTGCTTCCCGTCTGCCTGGTATTCTCTACGCGCACGCGTTTTGGAGATGAAGTGCTGTCCCAGCATGGGGAATCCATGCCAGGTTATTCCCGTTTGACGGTTACCAAATACCTTGATACGCACAGCGGAGCAAGTTGGGCTGCATGATAATCCACAGTTCGAAACGCAAGTAGTTGTGACATTTTAAGCAAACACGCGTAAAGAAAAAAATTAGAGGTCAATGAATGGTTTGCAGAGGAGGCAGAGCTGTAGGGAGGGGCGCTCCGTGCAACTGAAGTATTCCACGAACACTAAATTTTAGGTTAACTAATAACAGGCTGTGTATTGCGTCACTGCGGCGCCCGTTTCAATGAAACTTCCACGTATTTTGTTACTGAATATACGTTTTATTATTTTGGGGCATATGAGCTTCGTGTTCGGATTAGTATATGTCGCCAGAGAAGAACGCGTGCACGCATGCCTGCAAACGCATGTCCTCGCGTGTCTTCGTCTTACTTGTGCTCGTCGGTTTTTATTAGTGCTAATATGTCTCAGCACGTAATATGCACGCCCAACTAGCCCAATAATTAATTCTTTTAGAATACGGGCCTACAATATTGCTGCGTGTGCGCTATAGATTGTAAAGCCGGTTCCTCCGCAGTTAGTGTGTTCTTGAGGCGAAGCCCTCTTTAAGTGGTGATAGTGGTTGTGCAACAGACGTGGTTAGTCTAGCGTACATAGCCGGCAAGTCTTCTACGTGAGTATCTCACGCGTTATTAGCAAGTGTGTGTTATCAGCCCTGTTTTTTGAACCCAGGCAATCAGCCGTCGTTAAACTCGTTTCCTGATCACCTCGGGAAACACTAAGTTTTTGAAGGTCGCTTGTTCAACCCTTTAACACCCAAATGGATGTTCCACATTAAGAACAATGACAGCATCTTGTTCGCTTTCATTTCTAGCCACTGGGAGTATAATGAGAGACTTGATATTATTGTGACTGCAAGATTGCACTTGTTAATTAACGGGTAATTGGTTTGCTGAACTATGAATGAGTACTCTCGCCAGCTTATGAAAAGTGCTTTTTTACAGGCTATGCGTACGGTTCCCGCGTATAAATACAAATTTAAAGGTATCAAAACAGGACATGATATGATACTCTGTTTGATACCAAAATATGATAAACTGGGCTTTACAGGCTTATAAGTTCTCTTTTGTAGGCTGTGGAATACATCCTTTCTCATCGTGTCCGAACCGCGGGCATAGCCAGAGGAATTGTTCGATATCACTGATCTCATCGCGTAAGGCACAAAGCGGGGAAGGTCGTCTTGTAGTCTTAAACAACCAATCCTGTGTGTTTGCGCAGTGTTACAATGTCCTTCAGCAAGGTAGCTTCTTCGCAAACATGTATTTAGAACACACAGGCTTGATTTGGAGTTTCGTGGCTCCTGTTATTCTGACTAGAGATTCCGTCAGCCATTTGTGGTGCAAACTTTAGCCATCTTAACACTGGGGCTCTCAATTTTGGGGCACACGACAGCATTCTGCGTGTAAGAGCGTCAGCTCGCTCATTGCTCAGATTATGCTACAAGCGTAAGATTATTTTAAGCTAATACATAAATAAGCTAATTAATTCGTTATTTAACTGAATAATAATACTGCCACACGTGCTCCTTTCTTTCTATTTTTATGTAACCGCCCCATTACACGTGTAACTGCTGCCTTGCGGAAACCGCGCCCGGATGTCTGGGCACCATCTAGATAATCTTAGAACCTTCCAATGAGATTACGCGCACAGCGCGAACATTAGAGTTTGTTCTGGAACTTACGCGGCCGCTAGCGATAACGCTGGGATCTTCGATGGCACATGTATAAATGCCGACGCGCTTCACCGCTTGGCATCGACGGACGATGCCAAGCGGTGAAGCGCTCTGCTCGCCGCTATCAGCGCACAGTGTGTATTGCTTGCAGTGTGACTTTTCGTTTCCCGGCCACAAGTTCGGCCAAATAAAGAGTTTCATCTTCGACACGCCGACTGCTGCCTTCGTCAACGTCACGACCCCGTGACAATACACTCGATTAGCGAATTCAGGATTACATCAAGTATAAGAACACAACCAGGAGGTTTTACTCTGGTATGTTCTTGGAACTTGATGTGTGGCTTACTATCAAATAGTTAAGTGATGTGTGTATAATTCAACTTGCTAATATTCAGTTAACAACAACAAAGAAGCAGCAGTGACGGTATTATGAGCCGAATAATCGAGGTAAAATTTTAGTGAAGAAATATTACATGCAGCGGAATAATGTGTTCAATCATAAGCATTAGCATATTGATTAATAAGAATAAATCAACGATGAAGTTTGAACACCAAATAAGCAATTATCAACTCCATAAACCAGTCTCCTCTGTAATCAAGTAAGGTTTATTTCTCGCTTCACTAGTGTGTGGTCATGCTTGAATGCATCCGAAGTTATTAAAACTCAACATTGCTGTCAACAAACACAATAAACTTCAACCGACAAGTAGTGAGTAATAGATGCAGTGAAAACAGACTTACAGGGACTGCAGAAGCGAGCCACCGAATGAACAGACAAGACATCAGGGCAGCGTGACGCTTGTATCTGACAAGAGGAAAAACGAACAACAATATATTTCAGAAGACGAGCAGCGAATTAATACAACTACCGCATAGAGTAATTTATTTTGTATAAGAGTTTCACAGCGACTCCTTGCTATTGTCTACTGGAAATCAGGGTGTCGCACTGACACGCTATATAGGGTTGACACTATTCGGACTCGCAAGCCAACAGTATTGGCGTTATGCGTATCGTGTATCACTCAAAGTATTTATTGTCCAATACATCACAAAAATAACGCATTACGTCATGATCAATGAGCAGAATATATAGAATATAATGCTTTTCATAAAGCTCTGCAGTGCTCCTTCAATTATGCATGAATAATGAATGCGCAATTTTTATAATAATAAATGTTGCATAGAGAGAGATATATATATAAATGTTTTAATGAAAAGCTGGAGATGCTAGCCGGGCTATTCGCCTGCCATGCTACTCCTTATGATATGTACACTGACAACCACATAACACATACAGGCACACACACGCACACACACGTAGACTACACTGTTTACAAGGTTTTGTTCAGGCTCGTGGCCCGCAAGGAAGTCAGCAGCGCTTTAGTGGCGCGTAACGTACAGGTGCTGCTTTGCCATGGGCCCAAAATATGTCTCAGTTCTAAGCACGAGTCCCAGTGAAGGTGCAAGGCCGCCTTCAGAGATCGTCTTTCTGATGCGTATCGCCTACATTCACGTAGAACGTGTTCCAGGTCTTGTGGGACGTTGCAGTGAACGTACAGTGGTGAGTCTGACAGCCTTATTTTGCTATTGAAGTAATTAGTGTAGGCCACGTTTAATCTGATGCGGTACAAGCATGTTTGCTCTTGCCTGTTAAGGTCTCGCGGCATATCGAAGTCACACGATGGATCAATTTTGTAAAGAGACCCATACTGGTGACCATAATCTGTCCAGAGGAATAGTTGGAAGCGCCAAGCGTGTGCGGATACGAGTGTCGCGGCGTCTTTTCTCGAGAAAGGTATCTCGACCATTTCTCTCGAGGCGTCGTGTCCAGCTTTGGCAGAGTCATCAGCCTGGACGTTGCTTTGTATTTCATCCCCCCCCCCCCTTCCGCCTGGCTGTCGAATGCGAAGAAACAGAATATGGCTTTCGCCTTTGAGTCGTCTTCGAGGCAAATGCATGAGGGACCACGTAAGCTTTTTTTTTTCTGTTTTCTGTAGAGGTACTGCGCTGGATCATATATGCGCCAATTCAAAATCTATAAACTCGGATTAAAGAGCCACGAAGAGGAAGCACTGCAATGGAATCGACCTCGTGATAAAAGCGTGCTGGTGCAAGAAGAGAGCTAATAAGGAGAATAAGGAATAAAGAAAGTCCACAAGAGAGAGGAACGCTCGACATCCGACGAGTACTGATTAGAAAAAGAGGAAAGAGCCTCCTGTTATACAGGACTACGAACGGGAGGTAACGAAGCACAAGCGAATACGGCGGCGAGAGTTGAATGCCGTGGGCCGCACCTGCTCGCGAATGCCCTGCTCGGCTGAAAGGATGCTCCGGCAGCCTATCACTGTGCTCCCCGCTGTCGTGAAAGCAAGCTCGTTTTCGTCAGCGGCCGTCCCCAATCCGAAACACAGAGCCGGGTGGCATAGCCCCGCTCCGCCGGGGCCATCCTTTCGTCTTCAGATGGAGTTGGTGAAGTGAATCAGTGATGGCCAGATGTTTGCCTGATACTATCGTAAAGATAAAGTATTAGCAAAGAAGGGAAGAAGTGCGTGGTAGCAACGGCATAGGGCTGGTTGCTTGCGACTGTATCTCATCGACTTGGCAATTCGCGCGAGGACTTCGGCAAGAGACAGGGTGTAGGCTACAGTGGTTACGAAGGAAAGCGCTGGCAGCTGCGCGAGAAAGCGGGCCTGCTAACTAAAGCTTCCGAATGAAGCACATAAGAACACTTAGAAACATTCAGGTAAGCGCAGAAATGCCGGCTCTTCCCCGCGCAGCAGTGCATGAAAAGAAGGTTGCGGGGTAGCAATTGAGGATAAAACGCGAGAGAGCGTTCATAACTTTTTTTTTTCTGCAACGTATGGTCGACTTCGCTTCGGCCACTGGTGTACGGTGTCGGTTGTGAGCGAAGATTCGAAGCAGCGACGCAACCCCAGTGGCTCCGAACGCAGTGAGATAATGGGTAAAGGCACAGAAGGAGTGATGAAGAAAATACAACAACGAGAAAGATAAAAACAAAGCGTACTAGTACATGCACGCACAAGATAAGTGTCATTTAGTAAAACGCGATCACATGAGCCCGTTCAGCTTTAAGACAGTCGCAAAAGCGTCATCTGAGCATTTTGTCACCAGTCAACAATTACAAAATGCTCAGAAAGAGAAAAAAAATAACACAAACTAAGTAATTACGCGCACTGAACAACGATAGCATGAACTACAGTTGCGTTCGCTAAAGAGGGCCAGTAGATCTCAGAAATTCCTTAGCGAGAATAAGTCTTTACGTAGATATATTTACTCGGTGTTTTTGGAGCGCTGTCATAGAAGAAAGTTCAACATGTAAGTCTCTGACAAAATACTCATGATTTATCAATGGCGATTCAGCTTTCGGCAAGGTCATTAACAATGTAGCGTTCAGAATGGCCGCTTTTCCTCCGATGCTATCATATTTTCTCGCCCTTCCGCTCCAAGAATCCATTTCTATTACAATGATAACCATCGGTAATTATTCACTTTGTATATGTGCGTAAAATAAAGACATTGGTCGGCTTTGAAATCTGGCACAACGTAACATTGCTCAGAAGCGTTATGAAATAAATAAGAACCCTGTTAAGCGTACGCTCTACGCTTTGTAACAGGTCAACTGAAACTTGAAGAAACGAAGGAAAGAAATAGAACGCAAAAAGGCAGATAGTTTAACCAGAAAAGCGTCTGGTTGGCAACCCCATGCTGGGGGGATTGGGAGAAGGAGGTTACGAAAGCATTGCGGAGAAGCCAGACACAATAATTGCGAATCGTCTCCTCGACCATCGTTTGTCCATGTATCACTGTGTTCTTTTACGATCTCTATACGCTGCCGCACAAGCGTGTCCACCCTACTGCCACGCGCAGCTCTCTGAAATGAGTTAGTTTTACTGGCGTTGCGAAGCACGCGCTGTCCCATCATGGGCAAGCTGAGCCGGGAGTTAAGAAGTGTCTCACTGTATCTCACACACGCCCTAGCGAGAACCAATAGCCTCGCGCGTCTGCAACGAGAGCGTGAGGGTGTCATGGAGGCGGGAAATGCCAACTCCATAACATTACAGCAAACAGTATAGTAGGAAGGAGCGCACCAACTACGATCCTGACGCCGCAACAGGACACCGCAAACGGAACAAAACAATTGAGGCACTCAAGCCAGCCTGCTGATCGTGGCGTTTGAGCAGCTACAGAGATGGGACGTTAGCAGTGGCAGTACAATTGAGATTATGCGCTGAGTGAGAGTCTTGGGTCACGATACTTAAATCAGCAAGAATATCTAAAGGCAAATATCAGCCTGAGAGCGCCAGAGCTGTCGGGATACGTCCGAAGTGTCGCTTACACGAGCTAACGCCATTAGGTAATCTGCGAGGGCAAGACCACGCCGTGGTTGCAGTGGCTGCGATCGGCTGTGCACCGCCGTCTGGTGATTCGCTGCATGCCTAATGAAGCGAACTAGCGACAGCCCAACAAGCCGAGCGAGCGAGGAACAGCCCAGCCTGAAGCCTCGGCTCTTTATAGGCAGAAGATTATGTCCCAAGACGGCTCACGGCATTCTTTCTCCGCTAGCACACTTGTCTGTCGTATGGTGGCTTACTTGTCCGGCTCGTGGCTCGAGACAAAGGCCCGTGCCAAAGTGCCGGGTTGTATAATCGCTCACGTTGGGAACCGTCGTCGTTTCCCTGCTTGGTTTGGCCAGAATATGCGGGTTCCGTGTGACGGTCGTATGGGTTACGGGGCCCCTCTTTTCACGGCGACGTTCTTTTACGGTCGGGTCGTATTCGCGGGACAATGGACGTGAACGGTATAAAGCTTACGGAGGTCAGCGCCGTTTCTGGTGTATATAAAATGAGCTCTGTGAAGGCGCCGGTCCGAAGAATGCTTTGTGGAAGCGAGCGGTAGGCAGAATAGCGAGAAATTGATGGTTATTTAAGTGCGATGCTTAGGGCTCGCCATCTTTGCTTTTATCACCCAGCAGCGAAACATTTTTGCGCACTTCTCGTTTAAGGCTATCGGTCGGGTCATATCGTGGATCTGACGTCAGGAAGCTTGTATAACTCCTTAAGCTAGCCACTGCAGTGCCACTGCTGCACGCCTACATATTGGGTCTGGGAAGCGGCACCGTCGTAATTGCTGTACTTTTGAAGGCCGCGTTCTCCAACGTTCTATGGAAGGGTCGGTATACCACCCATATCGGCTCTTCTTGTGGCCTTGCCTGAAGACTCTAACATATCTACAACGCATCGTGCGGTACGGTCAGTTACAACAGAGCTGGTTTCAACAAACTTATCCCAGTGGTAGGAAAGCAACGTCACTGATTCTTTATGACCCTCCGCACCGGCTGTAATAACGATGCAAATTTCGTGTCCCTAGTTCACTTTTTTTGTTCTTTGTATTTCTTTTTTGTTTTTGTTTTTGCGAAGAGCGTAGATGCCTTCAAATCTGCCTGCAAAGTGCTGAACGGACAGATGATACATGAGCGTCTTCCAATAAATTGTCCTTGAACCCACTACCGTATACCCACTTGACGACAGCTCGTTTATGCTTGAAGCATTGCGTGACACGCGGATATCGGAGCAGATTGCACAAGGCGACCCTTGCGAAGACATTTTGCTCGCGAATGCACGATGACGACAAATCCCGGATCGTCTAAAGCGCGCGCTATCGTGTCTGAAGGACCGCATTGCGACCGTTCCGCATTTCGAAGAGGCCCTTACCTTGCAACGTCGTTTCAACGCTGTCTCAATACATTGTTCCTTTTTTCCCCTCCGCATACCTTCCTTCGCTTCACACTGGCCGATAGACGAGAGTCGCGATGGGTGGCCATATTCCACGGGGACGATCCCACCGGCCCATGCATCACTCGGTGGAAGGGGTCGACGTACCATTAAGGAGATTACCTTGCAGCGGCCGCCTCTTGAAAATGTCGCGTTTTATCTTCCGAGACCGAGAGGCGGGTAGACAGCTTCGAGGGGGGTATGAGACATGCCTACAGGGGAGGTTCGACAGCCGGTGGTTTTCGTATCCCACATACTGGCAGGAGAGAAACGGTTGGCACATCTTGCGGAAGCTTCCCGGTGGAAAATGCACTGCGCCGAACGAAAACGTGTGCGAGGTGTACGGACAACTGTAGAGCGTGTTTGTGAAACAGGGAAACGAACGCGTCGTTAGCGAATAAAAAAGGAACCGCCAAGACAATTGCGCATTGGTACTACACGTCTTTCACAAATGGAATGGTCAACAGTAAGGAGTCCAACTACTTACTGTTCGTGGTACGGTTATTTGCGCACCACTCAACACGTTCTTAAGCGGTGCGCAAATAATAATACCTGGGGTTTAACGTCCTAAAACCACGATATGATTATGAGAGACGCCGTAGTGGAGGGCTCCGGAGATTTCGACCACCTGGGGTTCTTTAACGTGCACCTAAATCTAAGTACACGGGCCTCAAACATTTTCGCCTCCATCGAAAATGCAGCCGCCGCGGCCGGGATTCGATCCCGCGACCTTCGGGTCAGCAGTCGAGCGCCATAACCACTAGTCCACCGTGGCGGGGCGTGCGCAAATAACCGTACGCTGAGTTCCTACCAACAAGCCCGAACCAGTGCGCTCCTTCCTGTTGACCAGTGTGTTGAGTTGGGCTCCTGTGATGTGCCGACAACTTTGCCAACTTATCCTATCCCACTCTTCCTACTTATTATTCTCCATTCTCTCTCTCACAGTGCAGGGTAGTAAAGCATGTGGCGGACCTCCCTAGCACTCCTTTTAAGAGCAAAGCTGTTTAAGCTAGCCGTAATTTGTGTGTGCGGCGTATCAGAAAGCTATCATCATCATGAACGGGTTTGTGCCACAGAATTTGGACAAATCCCACTACTCACCACTGGTTCACTAAAAGAGAGAGAGAGAAAGCCACAGAAATAAAGAGAGAGAGAGAAAATTAGAGAGAAATAATGGGAATAATGACATAACAAGATTGAGCGACAGAGAAAGAAAGAGAAGCACAGAAAAAGAAAGAGATAAAAAAAATGAGATAAAGAGAGAAATAAAGAGGAAAATGAAGAAAAAAGTAGGCAGAAAGAAAGGGAAGAAAGAGAAATAAAGATAAGAAGAGCGTGAAAGAGAAAGTGCGAAACTGCCGTACTAGGGAACGGGAAAGGCAACGGCGGCTGCGAGAAGAGCCCGAAGCGATGGAAGCCATACGCCAACGACGACGTGCACGTAGACCTGTGAAAGATGCGAACGCTCGGTTCTGGAGTTTGGACATCCGTGCCGTGACTAACCTAGCTAAAGCCCAGCAGCAACCTAGAAGCATCCATATTAGACTTCAGGATCGCCCAATTTCGCTGCTTCAAGCCTGGCGCGACTTAGTGCAATCTTCGCAATTTTTTAAAAAAAGTTTAACCCCCGTATTCTTAAACGCACCTTCACTCGAGCCTTCGCCTCGACTTGACCAAGTCAAGGCAAAGCGCCCTCCTCCACTCAAGGAGCCGCTGGGTTTCAAGAACGCTCCTCGGACTTTCCTTCGCCAAGGGACACTTTGCCAACGCTCCCTTGACTCGAGTGGCGTCTGATAACGAGAATATTCCTAATGTGGTTAGGAAATAGCTGTTTCTGCTCAATATTTATGTGCTTTTCTTAGTTAATCTTCTTTATCAGTCGACGTTACGGTAAAATACACGCCTTTAAATCTGTAGTGTAGCTTCCGTAAGCTTGGGCCGATAGGGTAAGCGAAACCCCCGCTTGAAATCTGGCAACAGTCGCATCCCGGCTGCTGAAAGAACAGCTGATTCCGATGTGTCTGCTGCTGATCGTTTCCACGCGCTTAACTTCTTTTACGCCGCATGCGTCTGTTAATCGCTGTATATGATTACGGCAGTGTCTACTTGTGTATTGTTCGTGACCCAGCTTTCGCCATGGTGACTGACGAACTACTTGAGTGATAGCGAAAAGCAGGGCCCATCGCACGGACGATTTGTCGTTTTGTTTAGCTTCCTGCTGCTGAGAGCCTTCTGTTCATTGATGCAGCTGCAGAACGGATAATGCGGGTGAGTCATTTTTACATACGATCACATTATACTGATGTGCTTGGTGAATTCGCCACCGCACTGTGTGCAGGAATTACTTATCGTAGGTAAATTTGCTCTCGATGCAGATTGCTAGCATAGTTCATAATTACAGGAGCCTGTGCAATTGTTATTTTCTCATTTCATTTCTTGAGACATTTAACGCGACACTGGTAGTGGTTCCGCTTCGTTTATTTTACAAATGCGGTAGAGACTGCTCGCAGCTGCTACTCATAATTATCACAGTGTCGCGTTAAGGAGTACGTATGCTATGCATGTGGTAGAGCGTTCAAATTAGACTGTAACGCAGGTTGAGGAAAGCATTCGCTTGTGTTTTCTCCACTATCGTTGGAAGCAGTGTTTTAAAGTCGTTTTTTTAATTGGCAGCGTATGCTGTCGGTTAACTTGGACTGATGTGTGTTTGGTTTCTTCTTAACAGCGTTTCTTGACATCAGGTATACTTTATGCAAAGTTTTAATATTCGGATGATGCATAAGTTAGCAGTTCATTACTTCCATAAACGTTTTTCTATTCGCCGTGCATTTGTCGATGTACCTAACGTGACTAATTCTAATGGACGCAACGGCCATATTTTAAAATGTTTGTCCTGTCTTTTTATTTTGGAAGCGCAGGCAGCCTGTAATTAGTGCACGAGTGCCCTGTGTACTGATGTTTTGGCATTCATTTGCAGTTTGTGACCCCTGGGAATACCTGCTGAGGAGGGCGTCGGCGTCTGTGCTCTATAGGGACGCTTTCGCATTCCAGAGCATCTTTTGTTATTCTGCACATCACGAGCCTGAAGCCGTTTCTGCCTTTTACTGCTGTTCTGCCTTAACGACGACCGTGTGGACGCACTCAACCTGGGCGGATGTGTTGCAAAGAAGCAGAGTAAACTACTCTGCTGATTCAACGAAGACGACAGCACCGAAATGGTGAAAGATTCTCAGGGGCCTTGCAGTCATCGCAGCTACTTCTGGTCACAAGAACCGTGTAAATATTTGTAAATATACGCTATCAAGTAAAATCAGCTTGCCTACCTGTTGGAACCGCGCCACCTCCCTTCCATGGAAGAGGAACAGTGCTGCATTCTATAGAACGTGTTTGATTGTTGTAGAACTGCTTTTTCTATATAATCAGAGCAGATGAGGTTTTTGCGATCCTGTCTGAACACGAAAGCACAGAGAAAACTCTAAACCAATTGCAAAGGGTAAATGAATTTTTATTATATGTGCTTGATGAAGAATAACGTAGGTGACAAAATACAAGTGTGTAAAGCTGCAAGGTGTCCGTCAATAAAGCATATGCAGCCTACATACTGTCACGAAATTCGAGCTTGTAGGACATCATAAAGAGGATACAGGTGGTAGCCACACTAGTGTGACTAATCCATGCAGTGCAGCTATTAACTGCAGCTTTTCTTCCTTTGTATACAGTCATGCAAACGCTGCAAATACTGCACATTTGTAAAGAGTGTTGGTGTATCTTCTAGTCTCAGCAGCCAGGTTCCTGCACAAAAGAAAGGGGTTATAAATAATGAACACAGTGGTACATCAAAGCTGCATTTTTCTTTACTTCTCGTTCTACACACATTCTTCAGTACTTCTCGCCTTGAAGAACAGGCATGTCTTTTGTTGACTTAATGAGCTTTCACTATTTTGATACATGTTTGGGCCAGGCACTTGTGCATCTGAACAGACGTATGGCTATCCAACGCCCATTAGCTTCATTATATAATGGCTCAAACGTCTACAATTACACTGCGTGTGCTACTGTTTTCTTAAAATTTGCCGTCATTGCTTAATTAGAATCAGTGTTATTAAGCTTGAAAATAAAACATTCATTCATTTCTCTGCTGTATCTTTTGTGTTTTGATACGTTTCACGCATTTTTGCATACATGCGGGTTTCATACTGCACCACCACCTGGTTAATTTCATATAGCTAGGCTTGGACGTCCATAGATATTGTGGGCTACATAAATACTGTATAACGAAGCTACGAATTACGTAGTTATAACTTTCAATACTAGCAACTGCACACTCCTTGTACCCCATTACATTGTCTTTTGTTTTCCATAAACCATCCCAAATATGGATGTGATCAAACACAGGGAAAATGTGAAAAACAAAATAGAAGAACGCACCTTCACGTTGATACAGAAGATCTCCTTGCAGAGGTATGCTTCTTCGTATTTCGGTTAGGGTAGTGAAGATTTACATGAGCGAAAGCCCCTCAGGTATGCGGTGAATGCCGGCGCATGAATAGTCAGGTACGCACCCATGAAGCTAGCATGAATAATTCACCCATTAATTGGAGAAAAGTTCGCTCTTTCACTTTCCTTTCGCTATCGCGCAGTCTTTCGCACCGGGCTTGAACTGATGCGGCGTAAGGTCTTCAACGAAATACACATGAAAGCACTGGCGACCATAGTAAGACTTGGAACACTCGCACGATGATTATCCGAAAGCAGGTCATCCATTGGCTCATGCACGGAATGCAACACATCACGGCACAAGAGCGCGGTCCTCTTGACATCATGCCCGCCTCTCTCGAAGCCACAGCAGCCACAGTATACCTGAGCCGTTGCCGAACCACTCGAAGACAGCGCCATATTAAATGCGCACCTTCACTGTCGAAAGCAAAAAGGCAGCGGCAGGGCGGCAGCTTGATCCATCGGGAAATGCAGAACAAGTGAGCGACGCACCGCATGGATGCCACGCTGACCGTGGCCTCCGAAATGGCGAGCGCGCGGCCCGCTATCTCGGAGGCCACGCGCTGACGCCGAAACTTCACCCAAGGAACGATTCAAGGTAGCTCCCGCGCTACCTTGACAATCTCAAGTGAAACACTCGAGATTTCCTCAAGTCGAGGTGCGTTTCGAGTGAAGGGCGATTTGTGAATCGGAAAACGGCCCTCAAGGAGCGTTTCGAGTGAAGGGTCGAGTCGAGGAACGCTTGTGAATACGGGGGTAAATCTCTTTCATTACTCTTGCTACCATAACAATTTCTTAGTAGTCATTTCTAACCATATATGTGTGAAGACTATTAAAGAATTATTTTTTACCGATTGGAAAATCTGGTTGTTTAGTAAATAAGGTTAGGCGACCGGTAAAAAACAGGGCGTGATTTTACAGAGATCTTGTGCCAGAACACGCGTATAACTTTTACTGTCACCGACTATATCCGGTATCAAATGATCTCGAATACCTGCGGTTATTCATACGTGCTTATGCACGAGTTATTCAGCGTCTCTTTGAATAGCCACGAAGCGGTTACACTCGCACCAGTCAGATTATTCACAACCTGTGAACCAAGTTTCGTGCAAGTAGGCGCGTAAATAAAGCAAGGCACATCGTCGCCACGAGGGTTCAGCATAATTTCTGATCGTGTCATAGGTAGAACTGCTCAATAAGCATGCACTTTCATACTTATACTTTAGATAACGTATACATTTTTCTTTTTTTTCTTTTTTTTTGTGCACACAATCTGCCTAGTGTTGGGTGGCAGACCAGATACTTCAATTTTAACTGGTCCGGCACAAACACTTTTTCAGGGAATTTGTACTGTGAAAAACAGAGTATTTAATCTAGAGTTTCATATAGGATTACGCACAACGAGTACCCACTACGAGCGAGTCTGCTGGCATTCATTGTGGCCGAAAATGTTTTGATCAGCTAAATACGACGAACTGTCAGACGGGAGGACAAGTGCATAAAAATAAGTCTCGAAGTTTTCGTGCATACAATTAAGTTCGTAAGGGTTGAAGAAACAATTAAGAAAATGCGGCATCTGTGGAAGCATGGAATTAATTCATTTATTGTCGTGGCTCGAATAATAAATTTTGTTGTGATCTCATCAAAAATAAGTACCAAATCAAACAGTGAGCCCCGAATGACCTTCTCTAAAGTGCATTAGGATGAAAATTTATTCTCGTAATCATTGAAAACTTCAGAATGAACTTCTGTGACGATAATACGATAACGCGCGTCTCTTTAAATCTGGTGACCTCTACGTAGGTCAATTACCGAAGGCAAAAAAGAAAGATAACTGCTTAACATATGTAATAACGACAGCCAACAAGAAGGCAGCTACCCTTAAGTTTAAGCTGTGACCCGAAATTCAGCAGTGTTTGCTCGAAGGACTCTATCTCGGTTCGTTAACGACGCCAGGAACAGTCTAGTGTGTCCCAGTTGCGCACTGTCTAGAATGCGGTATCTTTACTGATTTGGCTTTGCAATGTTCCTGCTTTCTTCCTTGTGCAGCGAGTTCATGAAAATTAATGAAAAAGAACACTCGACAGATTTTACCGCCATTTTTTTTTCACCACAAGGACGAAGCAACTGTTTTACAGCAAAGTGTAAAATGTACTTGACGAGGTAGAGTAGCGCAAACTTAAAAAAAAGAAAAAAAATTTAGAAAAGAGTAAAAAGCAGGAAAAGCGCCAGGATTATTTTTTCTAAAGATTTTACATTGCCCCCTCTTACCTTGCTTGGCTGCGCACAAACTCGCCCAACATAGTGTCCTGCTAATATGTACTGGCAAGCACCAATGAAACGCGTATTAGATTTAACTGAAACACGTTCTTTCGTTTTTGCATTTTGTATTCGTCGGCAAGCTTATGATGGCGGCATCATTTCGCCTTGCACACCTAACTGTGGGGCCCATACAATCTTCCGCAACCGCAATTAACTGTGCGACACTACAGTAAGATCCCGAGTAAGCGCCCCCCTCCCTTTTTCGGGAGACTTGAAATATGCGCCAATGACTGAGCAAGCCCCTCCCCCCCTTGTCCTCCCGCCATTTTCACTGTTTCATTCACTGTTTTTCATTTGCCCGACGAGCGCTAATAACGACAGTGAATGCATGCGTATTCAATAAAGCATTTCATTGAAAGCACGTGCGACTCTTCTGCCACCATTTGTTCCGTGACCGAGCAAGGGCCGTCCCTCCAAATCTTGTCGGATTATCTTTCGCCGCAGGAGGGCGCTTCCTCGAGATTTTACGGTAGGCACTTTTAGAATAGCGTACGCTAAGTTAGCGGTCCTTGCGGTCTCCCGCTATTTCCGGCACTTAACGGAGGCCCGCAAGGGGTTAGCGTACGACGCATGCGCAGTGGCGACAAACGCTAACGCAAAACTTTGCGTGCGCTATTCTAAAACTGCCTATTGTGTCCTGGAATTGTTAGGGAGACGCTTACACTATGTAATTTCTTGTACACCATTCATTTGTAGGCAGCCATATTGAACTGCAGCGCTAGAAAAAAGTAGCACGGGAAAGAGCATGCGCGACAGCCGCATCGTAGACGGCACCATTTCTGAAAATGGCTGTCTTGATTTCTTTTTCGTTTGCTTCAGGTTAGTGCGCTTTGTTTTTGTAGATGCGCACAATGAGCTTTTTTTTTTGTTATTTAGGCTCTTGCTTACCCAATAAAAATGCACACTTGTGAGTAGCAATCTCCCACGTTCCTTTTCTCTCTCGTGCTGCGCTGCAGTCCGAAATGCTTAGCGTAAAATCAATTACTACCGTGAAGTCTCATGCATTATAGATACGTCAAGTAAGTTCTAATGAAATGTTAGAGCGGAGCGGCAAGATTTTCTCAGCGATGGTGTAGCGGCGAGGCAGTGGTTATGATCGCGCCCGATACCGTTCTTCTTCCGTACACTTTACGACTGAAATGAGAAATTACTAATTAATTGTCTGGGTTTTACGTCCCAAAACCACGATATGATTGTGAGAGACGCCGTAGTGGAGGGCTCCGGAAATTTTGACCATCTGATGTTTTTTAACGTGAACCTAAATCTAAGTACACGGGCCTCAAGCATTTCGCCTCCATCGAAATGCGGCCGCTGGGACAAAAATTAGAAGATAATACCAAATGCCCGCCACCCCGCGTTTACAATAAGCACCGTTTCTTTTATAAATTTCTTCGAGAGACTCTTCAAGCATCTCTATACTGTAGAGAGCCCTCACAAGGACCTTGGAACGCGCTAATATTTGCTCGACCGCCGCGCCACTGTGCGCCTCGACTACCCGAGCCTCTTGCCTCAATGTAACGTGACCGGGTTGAAAACAGCTTTGTTGCCGGGGCCCCTCGCTGACGTCGGCTTGTTTTCCGCCTGTCGTGACAAGCAATGACCAACAGTGTGTGCCGAACAGAAGGACCGCGGTCGCGCAAGGTGGCGTGGCTGTAAGCAGCTCCTTTTCTCTCTGCCACCAGCTTGGCCGTGCGTAGGACTGAGTGAGCTATAGAGGGCGCTTGCGGCTTTCGGTTTGTGTTCCTGGAGCTTTTCACGTTCGTTACCGTGTGCATGTGTGTGTGTGAATGCGGTGCGACAGCGAAGGAGTTTTGCAACGAAAAAGCAGAAATAAACAAAATAATATGCTGCTTTTCGCTTATGCACGAATAACTGCTAAGCTAGACAGCACCCAGCATTTTCGTATAATTTATCTCGTAAAAGTTCCTTGGTAACTTCTCTGCTACAAGGCCTAACTGAAAAGCGGTTCCTGTGATCACTAATTCTGTATTATATGTTGATTATCGAACTACAGAGTGTGCGGACGATGCGTAAAAATTTTCGGTTATATATATATAAAGGAAGCAGCTCTTATCCAACTTTCAAAATCGGGAGCGTATATCTCGAGACATCGATCGAAGCATGCCATTAAGGTGACTTCACAGAGAAGTCGAGGTCACCGTTATAATGCAAGGAAATTCGACCGCGACCACGACGGAGCTGACATCTACAGTTTCCTGCATGAGTATACACACTATACCTTTCTCTTTTCGCAGCTTCCTGTTTCCCAAAGTTTAATATTACATAGACGCAAAAAGTAAAGGTCCGATAAACGAGAAGTGGCGTATACTATATAGGCACATATAAGACTCGAGGATACACGACGTTAAAGCCCGCCGTCTCGGCGCTTCGTGTGACAAATTGCTTCTAGAGGAAGCGAACTATTCGTCTTTGAACCACCTGCGAAGGCAGCTTCATCGTCGACAGCGGAAACTCGCTGGCTCCAAGCCTGGCCAAGGCAAAAGGCGATGACTGCCAACGAGTCGAGGGATCGAAAGGACCCCTGCGCCCGCTGACACCTATAAATCACGGCTTCGCGTTACCCGCGCTGCGCCCGGTGAAGCTGTGGTGAGGGACCCCGTGTGCGACAGCGCATCTGCTGCACCAAGCGGACGCGCCCCGGCTCCGTGCCCGGCGGACTTCGCTGCACGGCAGTAACGCGCATACGCGTACGCTCGTCAGCGTTGCCGGAACCGGCGCTTGCGTTTTGCCGCATCTTTCCTTCAGTACTTCGCTGTTTCTGACGCTATGAAGCCGTCGAAATACGACACGCCCACCGCCTTGTTGGTGTGTTAATATCATTGGATTGGATTGGATAAACTTTTATTTGGTCCTCCAAAACACAGATCAAGGTTAATATACATTTTCCCAAGTTCGCGATACTTACTATAATGTCTGTAGGTTGAAGTGGGCCGGGCGGCGACAGCGAAGGACGCTTATGGCTTTGGCAATATGAAAGCTTAAACATATACACGGTGTGACATGAAGGAGTGGTTGGAAACAAAGTAACATTGATCTGACAAAGCGTGCGTAGATCGTTTCCACTAAATGAGAAGCGAAGAAGTTCACGGCAGAGCGATCGAAGATATCGTTCCGACAGTGCCGCGCATCAACAGGGAACATTTTTTACCTAACCAGCGATGCCACCGTCCCCTCCATCGTCTTGCCCGTCTAGCGCGTGCATACACGGCTTCTTTCACGCAAACAGCGGTCCCGAGTCCGCGGAGGGTCTTCGATTTCCGGCAACATCACGCTAAGTCACGCGACATAACATTACCACCGACATTATATTAGGGAAATTAGCTGTACGTTCGTAGCAATCGAGGCTCCTCGTCTGCGTAGCAATCTGTCAGGCCTTTTCTTTGAAAAGTCATCACACGTTTTCGTATACGCTTGCGCTCTCTGATCGTTATCCACAAAGTACTGAGGAGAAAATTTTACTGCGCACGGCAGTTTCAAGGTGGATAATCGGCCAATAGAGTATCGCAAAATTTGTGCGTTCGTCCCATCGTTTCGTGCTCCAGTTGAAACAAGAAAAGTGTCACGGTCCCATATGCATTCGCCTAAGACGACTCGAAGGCGAGAGCCATCTTTTTCTTTTTTTTGACAATGTTCTGATCATCTGCTTCCCTCCTCCGAAACCTTTCTGTACCTAACGCGGTTTTGCACTGCCTGCGGGATCGGTGGCGTCGCAAGATTTCAGCTCCTCACTTGGTTTTGCACTGCTTCCGTGATCGACCCACCTTTGGCCAAGCGGTGTCATCAGAGGCGTGCGCATGAGGGGGGCGGAGGGGACTTTCGCCCCCCCCCCTCCTAACTGAAGGGAGGCGTCAAGTCTGCTCTACACCTTTACTCAGTCGTACCTGTTCCGTCATACTTTAATGTGCAAGGTTATGACCATGCAGGTTTTCGACAATAATGGTGGTCGAGGACCATGATGTTGCATTCCGAAAGCTGTTTACTACCCATTTTCAACCCCGGAAAGTTAGGAACCAAAGGCAGCTGTTGTAGAAAGCACGTCATTGCTTCATTTTGCGTGCTCTCCTTCTCTCTCTATCTTTATATCTCCTCCATCCCTTCCCCCACTGTAGGGTAGCATACCGTTCCTTCTAGACTGGTTAACATCCCTGCCTTTCCTTCTCTACTATTCCTTCCTTCCTTCATTTTTTCCATTTCTGCAAGGACTGATTAGCCATTTGTGATATCAAACGCGGAAATGTTACGTCGGCTGTAACAGTGACTTTTCTCTCCTCCTCTATAGCTTTCCTACCCCCCCTTCCCCAGTGCAGGGTAGCGTACCGAGCTCAGCCCTGGTTAACCTCCCTGCCTTTCTTTAATTATTATTCTCTCTCTTTCTCTCTTTTTGCATCTACTGCGAAGTTAGTTTTTTTTTTCGAAATTGGCCAACGGTGAGGGGGGGGGGCGCTGCGGTGAGACTTCGCCCCCCCCCCCACCCCCAATGGTGAACATTGCGCAAGCCTACGGGTGCCATGTGGTGACGTCATCACGTGATCATTTTTTGCATCACCCGTGTTGACGCCCACGGTGAATTTTCGCGTTTTGTTGAAGCATCTAATGCTTTCGCCTTAAAAATTGCATGGAAACCGTCAAGAATGATTGCTAAAGTCCGCAATAGCCGGCGTAAGCTTAAGCTTAAGCGCTCCACATGGTCACTCTGCACCAAATACCGCACGGGGCATTCGGAGGAAATGCCGTGGCGACACACTGTTACCGCTACTGGCTTGTCGTAATAGAGTCTATATATGGAAGGCACGCGAGCAGGTGCTGGCGCAACCAGAGAGTGCCGCCGACGCCGCCCACTGCTGCTGCTGCCCCAAGCGTGTTCTTGTTGCGTCATGTGATAACCGATTCCTCCCTGAATAACGGCAGCGCTGACGAGATTTTCTGCTCTCCGCTAGCTCACCTTCCGCCGCACCCAGTTCCTCTCTTTCTCGCCTCTTCTCATCTGCTGTCATTCGGTTACGCAGCAGCAGAAGAAAACTTTCCGGAACAGAGCTGTAGTTTCAACACACACACGGTAAGAAAATTTGGTATTCAATGAACAGCGTGTGCGTTTGTAGAGCGTGGTGTAACCATTGCCCCATGATCGCTTTGTTCAAGCGACGCTAGAACACTTACATTACTGCCACCATCTCAAAGCTAAACAACATTATACTCGGCGGCTGCTTTCGAAGCAGTCACAAAGGAACAGCCCGTTTTAGAACGTCTAGCATTGCAATGACTCCCGCTGATTGTTCTGCGTCATTGTTGAAGGGCCAGTTTTGAGTGAGAGAGTTGAGGTGCCGGAGCGCTGTAGCGAAAACATCCCTCCCTACAACAGCCAGCAACATCGTGGGCTCGAACGCCATTTTCCCCGTTGAAATACGCAAGGAAAAACAGAAATCATCTCGGCAGGTAAGCCATGAGCTGGTTTAAATGGTAATATAGTTGGAAGGTTCTCTACTAATGAAGCAAGGTATGTTGCTTAGTATCGCAATACATGCATTCAGTCAAGTCATTTTTAGCTTCTTGAAGTCATGTCTCAAGTCAGCCACATGAGTGGCAGCTGGTACCGGGCACATATTGGAAAACAATCAACCCTGCGACGAGCGTTTTGATGTGGGAAGTGAGCGGCCGTCCCATAAAAAATTATCGTTAGGGGCGCCAACAATGGATGGTCTCCTCAGACTGTATATGAGAAGAGAAAGCGTGCATCGTAATCGTCACCCGCACAAACAACAACAGTAACAGGGCGCACCATAAGCGCAAGCAAGCAAGTACCACGCCACCACCACCATCCATCACTTCCGGCAAGCCGTCCCTAGACAGCCATCTTATCACCGTCTCAGCGGCGCCTAATCAGAGCACACCCGGCTTGCTGGGAATAAAAAGGCTCCGCTATGACGCTTTTGCGGAGACAAGGGCCCGGTGGGAGAAATGGCTCCGGCTTTGCCGATGACCCCATAGTCATGGGAGAGAAACCGTAGTCTTGGTGCGTCACCTTCAATGCGTTTTCACTCAGTTCTTGTTTTCTTCTACTCCGCTCACCGTGACTGCACAAGGAAAATGATTAAGCACGCCTTCTCTCTGAGAGACTATCGTAAACACGCGACTGGTCTGGGCCTCAGTCTTCGCGGAAAGCGCGGAGGTGTTTGTGGGGGAACAAAATTATGAGCGCTGGCCGTGCTTCGGTTGTTCACATGCCCCCTCCTTCGAACGCGTCGAAAAAAATGACCGCTTCTGGGCCGGGCCCGCAATAAGGCGCTGCCCCCATATGGTCAGTGTTTTGCGACCCCTTATTTCCCTGTATTGACGACCTGCGTGATTGACGAAGCACGAAATAAAACCGAGAGGACATCATCAACATTCGATTTTGATGATTCGCACAATAAGAACGATGAAAAAAGAAGGAATAATAAACGACGGGGAAAGGCCGTTAGGACGCTGTGGTCCGAGGCGGAAGATTCAGCGAGGATCGAAGAGTGCGCCGTGCACGATGAGCGTCGCGCGGCCGTTGCCGCTCCTGCGGCTCAATTTCGAGATCAAGCCGTGCGGATCAGATTGTATTGCTGTGTGCTCGTCTTCAGCGTTTGTGACGTTCTTGTGAGTACTATCGTAGAAGATAAGGTAGATTGACGGCGAGCTGGCACGAACATGGAAGAAAAAGGCAAGGAGAATGAAACCGAGGAGAGAACGCGGCTCGCTATACAAGAGTGAAAAAAACAGACAATATTAGTCCATGTATGCCTCCCCGGTTAGTCAGTCTGTCTGTCAATTAATTACCAACGAGTTCATACGTCCATTAAAAATGAGTGATCCCTTATTGATTGATTTATCAAACTTTCAGTGATAAATCAGTAAAATAATCTATCTATCTATCTATCTATCTATCTATCTATCTATCTATCTATCTATCTATCTATCTATCTATCTATCTATCTATCTATCTATCTATCTATCTATCTATCTATCTATCTATCTATCTATCTATCTGTCTATCTGTCTGTCTGTCTGTCTGTCTGTCTGTCTGTCTGTCTATCTATCTATCTATCTATCTATCTATCTATCTATCTATCTATCTATCTATCTATCTATCTATCTATCTATCTATCTATCTATCTATCTATCTATCTATCTATCTATCTATCTATCTATCTATCTATCTATCTATCTATCTATCTATCTATCTGGCATATAGTAAGATGAATCGAGTCAGTCAATAGCCCTTATGCACAGGCAGTAACTACCCCCGGGATAGTGTAAGAGAACAATCAAGACGCGTAGTCTCACTTGGCACCAAGAACGGCGAGTTAGACGCCATCCGTTCACCGCAGCCACGCGGCTTCTGCTATCCATTCTTTTCTTCTGTTTCCAAAGAGCTCAATGTCGCCGTTTGGAAGTGATCCAGGAGTGTAACGCAGGCGCGTCTTCTGGCTCAGATCGAAGGAGTATCGACGGTGGCGAAGGCTGTTCTCTCTGGCATCATCTTTCCTCGATCAGCGGACCATCAATCAGCAAGCTCAGACCTCCGAGCGCGGCGCCACGACGAGAAGTGTTCCATTTCCTCTTTGCCAACGCTGAGTTTTCATATTAAATCCAAAAGAACAAAAGAACATGTAGATCTATACCTTAGCCCCTTAGCAACACGTTCTATAGATATTCGTTGGACGTAAGGGGTTTCTGAAGTTCACACAGAACTTCATTAGTCACGAATTATTAAGGCGAAAGCCTTAGATGCCTCATCAAACGCGAAAATTGATCGTCGGCGTCAGCGTCCCGCGTCGGCGGCGTCAAGTCCCGCGGCGTCGGGACAACACTAGTGATACACACAATCATAATCACGTGGTGACGTCACCATATGACGTTATCATGACCTCCCAGATAGCCACAATTTGCGACGTCGTTATGACGTCATCATGATGTCACATGACGTAATGTCACATGATGACGTCATCACATGACATTGTAACTTGGTCAAAGGTGGGCCGATCACGGAGGCAGTGCAAAACCATGTTAGGTGCAGAAAGCTTTCGGAGGGTGGCGGAGCAGGATAAATTTCTCTTCGTTTCTTTCTTTCTTTCTTCCTTTCTTTCTTTCTTTCTTTCTTTCTTTCTTTCTTTCTTTCTTTCTTTCTTTCTTTCTTTCTTTCTTTCTTTCTTTCTTTCTTTCTTTCTTTCTTTCTTTCTTTCTTTTTCTTTCTTTTCTTCTTTCTTTCTTTCTTTTTTCGCTCTTTCTTGTCTTTTTTTCTCTCTTCATTTCTTCCTCTCTCTTTATCTATTTCTTTCTCTTTCTATTTTTCTTCCTTTTTCTTGCCCTTTCTTTCTCTCTCTTTCTACTGCTCACTTGCCTTCTCATTTTTCCTATTTTTATTTTTGGCTTTGCTGGGCCCCTAATGTGCTGCGTACTTATCATCACCAAGACACTCGAAGAACAAGACGAAGAAGACTTCCTCGGCGCAAGCGTGCGCTCAATATGCTACAGATTGCTATGCTATTCGTGGTTTTGCCTGCGTTAGCCAAGCTACGACAACATACGATGACAGCATATGACAGCATACGACATCCCGGCCCCCTAAAGAGCTCCGCACTTAAAGAAAACGCTCACGTGGTACTCGCTTAACAACGCAAAAAAAAATTGACGAAATAGGAGATCAGGAAAATGTAATCGGATTTTCGGAATAAATTGGAGGGTTTAGGAACAAGGTGGCACAGCTGGAAGAAACAATCGCATAATAACAAAAGCAACAAGCAATTTTTCCACTTTGTGCGGGGTAGCCCGCGCTGACACGCAAAGAAAAGCACACGCACACCTCGCAGGGGTTAAGCCTCTCATTACAGCTTATCGCAGGGCACGGGGCAAGTAATTAAGACAAGAGGGTAGCGAGGACTTACAAAGAGCCCGTTTCGTGTAGTCAGCGTTGCGAGCGCGCGAACCTGACGTTTTAACCGCGGCGAGAGACTGCCGCCAGTCGCTGAAGAGGGGGAGGAGGAAATACAGTGAGGCCAACCAAATCCACATCTGGTGTACATCCCTAAACAGATTCGAGGGGATTGCAAGATTAAAGATACGAAAAGGGTAACCATATACGAAGGAGAAAGAACAATAATCAATCTGAAGTATCTAACAAAGAAACGAGTCCCTGGAAGAAAATTCTCATCTTTCGTTCATTCATAGAGAAGGCCTCGTCTAGGGAGATTTATCAAGGCGAAAACCTTAGATGCCTCTCAAACGCGGAAACTGACCGTCGACATCGGTGTCCCGCGGTGTCCCGCGGCGTCCCGCGGCGTCTGGCACAACATGCGTGATGCAAAAAATTATCACGTGATGACGTCGCCATATGACGTCGTCATGACGTCACAGATTGCAAAATGGTGACGTCACCATGATTTCACAAATTCTGGCATGACGTCATGTGGCGTAACTCCACATAATGGCGTTGTAGCGCCCTCCTTGGGCGGCGAACAAAACCGGAGAGCGCGCGACATCAAGAGAAGAAAATAAAGACGGCGCTTGGCAGTAGCACAAGAAGCTACGGCTCGTGTTCCCTGCTGGCGTCGATTCTGGTTCCGCCGTCTCGTTCCTTCGCTCCTGTGGCATAAGCCTACGCCGTCATCACATGACATCGTAGCTTGGTCAAAAGTGGGCTGATCACGGAGGCAGTGAAAAACCAGGCGAGGTGCCTCCGATCCTGGAGGCAGTGCGAAACCACGCTTGGTGCACAAAGCTTTCGGAGGGCGGCGGGGTCAGCATAAATACATCTAGGGAGCCTAACTGACCGGCCGTTCATGTAGGCTCCCTAATACATCTACTGAGAAGGAATGGAAAATGGATTTTGCCTTCGAGTCGTCTTCGGTGAATGCACAAGGGACCCTGTTAGTTTTGCCTTAGGGTAGCATGCGAGGGTTCATTGGTCGGCTGCCAGCTCGTGCAAACATCACGTGCCACGTGACGCCCTCTGGCAAAAAGGAGTGTTCCACACTCACCGCCTCGGCTACGAATGGCGCTGGCTAACACTCCCAGGTATTACTTGTATAGAAATACCCCTCGAAGTGGACGGGGAAGCGCCTTCCGTCGTAGCTCAATTGGTAGAGCATCGGATGAGTTATTCGAAGGTCGTGGGTTCGGATACCACCGACGGAAAGAGTGTTTTTCGTCCACTTAATTAATTTCATTTTTCGTCACAATGACGTTATTACAGTTAAAGACAACACCTAATCTTTCCTTGGCCTAAATGTCTGTTGGATTCATATAATAATCTGCAACGCCACTTAAGTACTGTCGCTGGGTTTTCGGCGCTATATCGACGACATCAATTGAAACTACCGAAGCAAATATTTTAAAATAACGCTCGATTAGCTTAAACTGATTTAGGGGTATCTTTGCAGTTCCACTTTATTGTCAAAATACCCCGGCAATAGAAGCTATTGCAGCGATGCAAGTTGATGGAGAGCGCTGTTGTGCGTCTTGTGACAAGGCTTCATCGGGAAAATGGACTGACAGATTGACCAGTATGGGAAATCGAGATGGGCTCGGGGACTTCCTTGGAGAAGGAGCGGTTGGTGTATAAGTTGAGCCCAACGAAAAAAAAAAATAGAGGCCCGGGTGTTGAGAGAGACGTGCAGAATGCCTTCGGAGGGCGATCGATTACCGACGCCATTTGGTCACGCGATCGTTTCAAGCTCAGACGGCCTTCCGTATTCATCTATCGTCCCTTTATTTTTTATCGTAGTATAGTTTCCTCCTGCGTTGGTCCCATTCGCCAAACTGTGCTGAGAACTAATGAGCCCTCGCGGCTTCGAAATCGTCATTCCCCGCTTGGCGGCGCTGTACCCCTCCTCGCGTAATATCCGTTTCTTCTCTGCTTTGTTTGATGGCCGTAGCTGCATCCCTGGCCATTGGAAATGGGCTAATGAAAGCTTCAGGGGTCCTACTGAATCAGACTCGCTCCATCGACTTATACTGCGTTCAGTAGAGGCCGTGCTATCGCAAGAGATCAATCAACTAGACGCCCAAAGGACCGAAGTTCGTACCGTACCGAAGGACTTGTCGACTAGTATTATAGTTCTCAAACGTTACTGGCTGCTTCATTTAGCCTAGAACCTTATAATTGACAGATGCATACCTTGCCTGAAGCTTCAAACGCCAGAATAGTGCATGCTTTGGCATTGAGGGCCTATATAAAGCCAAATAGTCTCTTGAAAACGTAAGGATTAGGGGTGTGCGAATATAAAATTTTTCGAATACGAATCGAATACGAATATCCACCTTCGAATATCGAATCGAATATCGAATATCAAAGGAAAAGTGCCTCCACAGTAACAATATTTTATTTAACATGTCGCTATTTGAAAGAAAAAAAGACATTAACAGCCTGACGGGCAACACAACATACACTGCTATCTCCAGAACACAATGTCCAGGCTAGCACAATGCACATCACAACAAAAGCAAATATCACGGCACAATCAAAGTGATGAATACATGAGTTACATGGGGCAAAGCTTTGCCGGACTGGGGTATCTGAACAGCCCGCCAACAGTCACGTGTTTCACTGTCTTTCTTCAGAAGTGGTCCCGCATAGTGAACGAGTGGTAGTGCGGCACGTTACGGCCGCATAATATTGAAAATCTACGGTTACATGATCGCCAACAGCGCTGCACGTCGGAGATGCACCAGCAATAAATCATACGTATTGGGGCGCTCGTCGCAGGCAGATATCGTGCCTCCGTGTACTTAGGATGTTTATCGCTCCTCTCGGCAACGTTTTTAGCGATACGAACGCAGCAGAAATGTAGAAGACGAGTTATTTTATGCATGATAATCGAATCGCATATTCGAATTTTTCGAATAATCGAAGTTATCGAATATTCGAAACTTTTCGAATACACGATTTTCGAATCGAATACGAATATTTCGAATGTAATATTCGACGAATATTCGAAACTTTCGAATATTCGCACACCCCTAGTAAGGATATATTGATTTTGAGTGCATTTTGAATACACACTTTGAACAGCTGGGGACTCATCTTTGAGTATTGTGTTGTATTGAAAAACTTGAAAATTTTTTCCAGATGGTCAAACAATCGGACTCGTCTCTATATTGTGGACGCGTTTAAAAATGAGCCCTGCACAGAGCACGGATCAAAGTCGAGGGGCATGCTGGAAGCTTCGTTCTGGTGGCACCATAATAGTAATCGAGTGCGAATAACCCGCCGCAGTGGTATAGTGGTTAAGCCCCCGACTGGAGACCCGAAGGACGCGGGATCGAATCCCGGCCGCAGTGGCCCCATTTCGATGGGAGAAAATGCTAGAGGTCCGTGTGGTTAAATTTAAGTGGACGCTTAAAGAACCCCACGTGGTCGAAATTTCCGGAGTCCTCCACTGTGGCATCGCTCAATCATATCGTGGTTTTTGAGACGCAAAACCCTAATAGTTATTATCTACACTATAAGAAAAAAAGTATGTGTGACTCCTTTCGGGTAGTCCTGACTTGCCACGTGTATGGCTCTCTTTAAAGAGGCACGTTAACTCTATCTTGGGTCACACGACTCTCAGAAGAGAGTATAATCACCCCCAAAGAGATTTGACGTGCCTCTTTAAAGAGAGTCATTTACGTGTTAAGTCAGGAACCCAAAAGAAGTCAAAGGACTCTTTTTTTAGGGGCGAAGCTCCTTAAGGCGGCACCCGTTCGTCCCTCGTAGTCGTAGTAGTGCGTAACCAGTCGTAACGCTAGTACCAGATCTTGTCCTCCAAGGTGGCGCCGGCGGGAGATTTTTCCTGTGTGTTGTTGAACAATAAAAAAATTCGCCGGTGGGAGATTTTTCCTGTGTGTTGTTGAACAATAAAAAATTCGCAGCGTGCGCGTTAACTAAAAGCCGAATTCTTCTGTCTCTCATTCCCCATTAGCAGCCATTGGCATGTTCCAGTAGGAAACGTTAGTAGAAGTGTAAGTGTTAGCTAAAAGCCGACTTCTTCTGTCTCTCATTCCATTAGCAGCCATAGTTTACCTCCACGGTAGTGCCTGGTGAGATTTCTCCTGTGCGTGATTAAACAATAAAAATTTTGTTCAAAACGCCGTTGATTGATGAAATAAACCAACGAAAGACGCCAGATGTTTTCTAAAAGCAAAACGAAAGAACGCCAGATGTTTCTAAAGCAAAACGAAAAGACGCCAGCTGCTTAACGAAAGACGCCAGATATTTTCTAAAGCAATGGTTTTCTAAACAATGAAAATTCACAGCGTACATGTAAAATTAAAGTGAGCTGCAAGTCGTCATAACTCATCGAACCTTTAGTATAAACGCGCCCGATCTCATGTCGGTGATGATGTACTGGGCAGAATTTACGGAAGATTCACGGTTTACCGATGAACCTCCGCAGCTGCGCCCACTCATCATCATTCACACCGTGGATATGCTGTGATTTTTTTTCCTTAGAGTGTATGTGTGAATAGCATTTCTTTAGCTAGCACGACAAATTCAGGTAAGGTGGACGATTCCGCTTCCGGTGTTACTGCTGTATGTATGTATGTATAATAATAATAATAATAATAATAATAATAATAATAATAATAATAATAATAATAATAATAATAATAATAATAATAATATTTGGGGTTTAACGTCCCAAAACCACGATATGATTATGAGAGACGCCGTAGTGGAGGGCTCCGGAAATTTTGACCACCTGGGGTTCTTTAATGTGCACCTAAATCTAAGCACACGGGCCTCAAACATTTTCGCCTCCACAGAAAATGCAGCCGCCGCGGCCGGGATTCGATCCCGCGACCTTCGGGTCAGCAGTCGAGTGCCATAACCACTAGACCACCGAGGCGGAGCTGTATGTATGTATGTATGTATGTATGTATGTATGTATGTATGTATGTATGTACAGAGAATGATGTGCTTATTTATCATTTCCTAATGACGCAATTGTAATTGTGCACCGGCAATTATAGCAGCAAGTGTACCAGAAACAATGCAAAACACGCACCGCGCGGGCGCCATGTTCCACAACGGCTTGCCGCAAGACTCTGCGATAAATAGGATGCGAGAAAGGTCATTTTCTTGCTGATTTGCGCGATGAAACTATAGAACACAAAACGCGACGTGCTTTCCGCGACGGTATGCAAAGCGTGGTATGCAAAGCATTTCAGTGAGAGATTCTCACTCGGCCCCGAATTCGCGTTCAGATGCATGCGTGCCGCTGAGACGGCGTCTAAGTGCAAAGCTCAGCATCTGCAGCAGCCAGATTAATGGGAACACATTTTTCAGCAGCAACGTGCTTACGCACACGAACTACCCGAACGAGAAAACTGGTAGGGTAAGCAAGCAAGCCGGCAATTCCGGTGCTGCCGGCGTACATCAGCAACATCAAGTAAACGCGAATAAATCTCCACCAAAGTGTTTGAACTTTCGCTCACACTTGAGTTCAGCTCGCACTGAAGATATTGCTCAATCCTATTAAGTTGTTGTTTTTAATTATTGGTATTGTTATCTTTTAATGCGTGTAGTGGGGCACGCATACGCGGACGTGCTTACGCAATGCGTTTTGCCGAATAGCGACGGGCGCGTGAAACTTACTGCATTAGCACGTACATAATTACTTTGGTCAATGCGCCCAGCACATGTGGATTGATACGTTCAATGAACGAAAAGTTTGATGCATTTTAAAAGAATTAAAAAGAAAGAAAGAAAGAAAGAAAGAAAGAAAGAAAGAAAGAAAGAAAGAAAGAAGAAAGAAAGGAAGAATTCTGCATTCTTTCCGTTATAACATAATATTAACCCTATGTTGACGCACACAGCAACATAGATTGAATAACCCTTTCTTGAAGGAGGATAATTTTTCAAATGAGCATTGGCCGCTCGAATTATGGTCTTTGATTCGCTCCTAGTGAAGAAATTATCGATCGCTTCTTAGTTCTATATAATTAAAAAGCGAAAGTACAACGAGAAGGAGGGTGACGGCGACGACTGAACAATGACGCCGTCATGGAAAGAAAATAAGTTTCGGATAATGTGAATAAATGCTGCACTTTTAAAAGGGGCTTCGCAAAGTTCTGCGATAATAATGGCCATCGTAGTGATACCTATGACAGTTCTCCTACCACTCATATTGCATAAAGCAACATTAACAGCTTTGAGTACAGCTTTCTGTTGTAGCGTTTCTTGCGGACAACTGTTCTTAGAGACTGACTTCAAGCAGTGTCGTTTATCGTATTGTTCCCTTTCCCCCCTTTTTCTTTGTCTTCTTCTTTATTTCTTTTTTTTAGTAACATCTCTTTACTATCATCTTTTATTCACCTTGCCCCCCCAGCCTCAGCACATGGAAGCCAGCCGTTCTATGAGCGGGCTAAACTCCCTGTCCTTCCGTCAATGTCTTCCTTTTCCTATGCCGAAGAGCCACTCTGCTTTGCCGTCCATGGCTAGGGGCGATTTTCGCGAAGTCATTTTTCTATCACATCGGAATGGCTGACAACCCCCTTTGTGACAACTGAGGTGACGAGGAGACATTACAACACTTCTCCTGTAACTGCACTTCTCCTCCAACTGTCCTCGCTACAATGCGCAGAGACAATCACTCGCAGTCGGTTATGCTCGGCTTGAACACAGACCAATGACGTCAGTAACCGTTTTGGAATGTGATCCTGAGAAGTCATCGCGGATGAGAACGACGAGGACATTGCTAAAATTCTTGAATACAACCACTCAATTCTTGGCCAATCCCCCACAGTGGGTGTGAGCCAAAGTTGAAGGTGGGCAAGAACAAGAACAGACGACAGAAGACAACAGACCAATGGAGATATTGTGACGGTGAGGAGTGTGGCCTTGTGTGTGCTCCCTCTATACCTTTTAAAGACGATAGTCTTTCTTGGGGAACTTAAACGCAGAAATTTTGGTCTGTCTTTCTGTCTGTCCTTCTGTCTGTCTTTCTGTCTGTCTTTCTGTTTGTCGGCACGTCCCTCGATTCAACCACTCGGCCAAAGTTGAACCACTTGCCCAAGGGCCAGCCATCGTGAACGGCTGACTAGGTTCATACTTGTGTACATTGTTGATCAAAAAGCAAACATTACGCATATCTGAGGCGCAACATCACTAGGTAAGCATTAGGCGGTGTGTTCCTTTAACAGAAAATACATAGATACGCAATTTTAAAGACCTTGATGGTATGCGTTTAACGTTGAGACAGTAACGCGTTTATTAAAAGATTGCCACAGCTGAAGCGATCAGCCCTCCAAGCCGAGCAAGCGCGAGCGCCAACAGCCACCGTCTTCGTCTTCTTCTTTCGCAGGCGTTCTTGTCTGCGCCGTACCATGTTACAAATCACTCCCCCGCTGAAAAGGAGCCATCCTGGCGACCTAAGGAACAGGTACAGCTGGTGGGTCATAATGCGGCTTCAGTCGATCGACGTGAACAGTCTCGCGGCCGCGACGACGGCGGCCCGTAGATGATTGAACAGGCTCAATCATATAGTTAACTGGGGATGCTTGACGTAGGACGCGGTAGGGGCCTTCGTACTTAGGCAGTAGCTTTGTGGAAAGGCCAGGAGTGGAGGAGGGAACGCGAAGCCACACCAACGTTCCAGGCGAATACGACTGAGGAGGCAGGTTTTCGTCGTGACGGTCCTTCTGGCCCTACTCGCCCTACAATGTTACAACCCTAGTTTCTTAAGCTGCGCTGAAAATGCGACTGCGCTGAAACTTGTCTTCCTCCGTGCCCTCTGCACAAGCTCATGTTGTGTTTCGGTTTCGGTTCAGTATTGCATTGTACGAATGACAGGGGGCGCCGCTCTGGCATTGCTGTTTTACCCAGGCGACGTGTAAATAAAAGAGTGTGTGGAGAGTACTCGTTGAGTGCGGACGTTTCTTCTCCTTCGGCGCATCGCGCCAACCAGCGTGTTCGGGCTGGCCGGCGTCCCCACCGGTCGCGTTGGTCACCGCCGGTCTTCGCCTGCCGCTGCGCCGGGAGTACCAGCCCGCAACACAGCACTCGTGTTTCCCGACGTATTGCCAGATGGCGTCCATATCTCACGCAGCGCCTCTTCTATCGTCTTTAGACGACATTTGCAGCGAAGCACGCAGATACGCGGCCAATTTTTCGCTATACCTCTAACTCCCCTATCCCTTTCCCCATTGCAGCGCAGCATACCAGTTTTTCTAGACTTGTTAACATTCCTGCCTTTCTTCTCTCTCCGGTTCCTTCCATCTGTCGAAGTAATCGCTTCGAGGATATCTCGCTGAAATGCTATACCGTTGAAGCCGAGTTCACAGAGAGGAAGAAAAACGAAGCTTAGAATAACAGAGAGCTGAGCTAGTTGGTAAGCATTCATTCTAAATAGACAGGGCGTGCAAACACGGGCACAAGAAAGTAGTCAGGACACCACAAACGCCGTGGTGTTTATGGTGTCCTGACTTCGTTTGTGATGTCCTGAGGCAATGTAAACCACATTGTGTGCAGAAAGCTTTCCGGAGGGGGGGGGGGGGGGAGGGTTTCGCCTTCGAGTCGTTTGTGGTGTCCTGACTTCTTTCTTGTGTCCGCGTTTGCACACCCTGTCTTTTTAGAAAGAAAAACGAGGCTTTGAATAATTGCCACCATTTGCGCATTTGTGCGCAAAACTCCCGAAATGCGCTATAACAAAGTAACGACGGATAACTTCCCCTTAAGCCTTTTGCGAAAGTTAGGCGGGCGACTGGTATCCATTCGCCGTGTGCTTCACTCAAGTCCTTTGTGTGCCCGAATGCATACAGTCGACTGAATGCATTGCAGGTCAGTTACCCTGAATTTCATTTTCACTTCATCCTTTTTTTATCTCTTTCGAGTACCACTGCGAAATCGGCCCAATTGCTTCCACCAATTTTTCTTCCTAAATTTCAAACATCATTGGGCTCCGAAACGAAAACGTTGCGACATGGCGCTGAGACTTGCCCTCGTGTTCGCTCGAGCGTGGGCGCTTATGTTATAAGGACTTGCGCAAAAGTAGCAGCAGCGTCCAAGCGCGAACTTTTTCTTGTTCTTATTCGCAAGCTGCCACCTTCTGGAACTGTACAACGTGTAGCAAGATGTCGCCGAGTGTCGCAATGCGAGAGTCTCTTGCTCTTGAGCACTGCGTGCCCGTGCAGAGGACGGCCCTCCGAACTGAGGTTCAATAAATCTTGTTCTCCTACTGATGCCAGAGATGTCGTTCTCGTGGCCCCGTATTTGTACCTTGAGTGCCTTTATTCGAACTCTTTTTTAAAAGGCGAAAGCCCTAGATACCTACCTCATCAAACGTGAAAAGTGACCATCGGCGTCAACCCTAGCGTTGCGAAAAATCGTCATCACATGAAGAAGTCCCCAAGACGTCAGATGTTGCCACAAGTTCGTGATGTCATCACGACGTCATTACGACGTCACATACCGCGACTTAACATGAAGTCTAGTATAACCCGTTGTTGGGATAGTTGGTGCATTGCATCCAGGAAATATATCCAGCCAAAAACAGACGAACACACGAAATGGTGAAGGAGACAGGAAAGTGGTTAGACTACCAGCTGGAAACATGACGTCGCTTGGACAAAGGTGGGACGATCCCGGAGTCACTGCAAAACCACGTGAGATGTAGAACGCTCTCAATGCCTCCGTTCCCGGAGGCAATGCAAATCACATTGTGTGCAGAAAGCTCTCGAGGGGGGGGGGGTGGCATTTCGCCTTCGAGTCGTCTTAGACAAACTCAAAAGGGCCCATGTGAGTGTTTTACGTTACACCCACTCGCTGTAACTTTTGCATACCTACCAATTCTCACTCTCTAAGTGTGTGTGTGAGTGTGTGTGTTGTGAGGCGCGGGGGGAGGGGGGCTATGGGGGTGGAATCGCGGAGCCCTGTCTCCACAGGAGAATGACGACCCGATTTCATTAGGCTCCTGGATATGCATCTAAACGTTTAATAGTACGCTCTTCAGTCACCAGCTCATGATTCCTTCTGCCGGATTTTCAACTCCACCGCTTATAATCCTGAGGTCAACAGTGAAGAAGTAGAGGTGCCCGAGTAACACGAGCGCTTATGGCATTCGGTCCGTAACTTGCTCGTCAATTAGTGAAACTTCCTGATAAACCCATTTTAAGAGTGCCTTGGTCACTACGTCCTACAGTCGAGTAGGTGACATCTTTTTTTAATTCTCGCGAACCGTCTTTCATATCGTGGGCTTGCACCCATCCACCACGCCATAGAACGAGGCTCTTTAGTCAGCCAAAATCTCCAAATTGGCCCAACAAGGAAGGGAGAGGGAAACAAACTGAGCCGCTTTCTGCGCAAACCCAAACAAGCGATCACGACCGGATGCTCGGGATGCGGAGTGCTCCAACGTCTCCGGTTTCCGCACTCGTCCATGCCAAATGGTTCGCGACGCATTCCCGAGTGGGGCACGCCGAGCCGCCGACTGACCGAGTGCGGCGACCCGGGCATAACAGCCCCTGCAGCCACTACCGCTCGACGACCCAGTGCTTTGGGTGGCCTCTGTGTGGCATGGAGAAATCCACGCTGTTGGCTGTGGCGACGGCGCGAGACTCGCGAGCAAGTACGTCGCGGCCCGGTTCTCGTCTCGTGATGGGCCCTTCTCTCTTGCGTGTTGCATGTGTGTTTGAGGCGCGCGTCTCTCCAGTGCAGCAGGCGCAAAGAACACACCATTGCGGAGCAAGATGCAATGCAATGACGGAAAGCAGCCTGCCGCTGAAAGTATTCGAAGCGGTGGAGCGCGAGAAAGCCCTTCAGGCTCTCTTTCCAACCATGGCGTTGCGTGATGGCGGTGGAAGCGCTCGATCCTATGTCACGATTGGGAATACGGATGGGCCAGGAACCGGAAAAAACGTAGGATAGATGAGGAAAAAATGGGTGGTGTTCGCACCGGGCCCAGAAAGACAGCTGATGATGACTACAACGTCTCATTCAGATATTTGCCCTGCCATACACATCGCATCCTGTACTCCAGATGACGACAGCGGTCGATGCGTCCAGCGACAGCCTCAAATCTAGTAAAGCATGCCAAGTGGACTAATAAGTAATCAGACAATTCAGTAATTAGGGAAATATAAAAAGGTGAATTAAGTAATTAGATTAATATAAAAAGAACCCTAATGAGTGCCAGATGACGGCAAAGCATGTCGTTGGTTTCATTCAGTCGCGGTGGTTAACCACTTCTAGCTAAAGCTCTTGGTTCTCGGCTCACATGAATAATTTTCCTCAGGACTTTTCAATAAACGTTCGTCACTGCTATGTCGAACAACCTGTCTATCGCAAATATGCTTGATTTCGCCAATCGCTAGAGCCAACGACGCGAAATCGTGGGAAACAAGCAGCTGCAGACGAAGCGAGCGATACTGGAAACACGCGCTGAGACCGTTTTCTAGGACACCATTTCAATACGTTTGCCGTTCATTTTTGTTAACCGGAAAACGCCATTGCTCCTCATATTGTATCAACTCCGCAAACACGGCCGCCTGTGTGTTTACGCTGCCGATCCCGAGAGGTGGAGGAGTCGCTTCATCTTCTCTCCAGGTCTTACCGGTTTTCGAAATGCGTTACCCGAACATCCATCATCCAACCGTCGTTCTCCGCGCTCACTGTATATGGAGGTCTGTTGCAAAATCCCGCTTTCCTGCGCTAAACTCTGCGAACCGGTAAGAAGGACTGCGGTTGGCCAATGTACTTTTGTGAATGTTTATTTAAGTTCAAGAGGGTGCGAACTCAGGCCGGTAGCATGAAGATGATACTTCCCGAACAGCGCGGAAGCAAAGTGAAAAAGACAAAACGACGATTACAACCGCTGATTTGACCTTATTTTTATTAAAACATGTGGGCGCGTGTTTACGCAGTCCTAGGTAGCGTGACGTCACTAAGATCCCGAGAAAACAAACATATTAGATCGATATTTTCGCAGGTTTTCAAAAGAGGGCTGTCTGAGCATCGTTATTGCAGCGGAGCTGCGTATGCCGAGGCGAAAACGGGTGGTGTCCGTAAGCAGGTTGTCCCTAGCGTCGGTATGTGCCTCAGAAACAGGACAAGCCCCATCGCCCATCACTGCTCCACTAAAGCTGAAGAGGTATCCGCGGGCAGAAACTTGTATACCACAGAAACTGGGCGAACCCTTCTCCTCATTACTGGCCCAGTAAAGTTTAGCGAAACGGAGAATGCGTCCAAAGTAGGCATGCTGCTCAAATGGCTCCTCAAGGTCGTGCACGAAGCGCCAAGCGCATGCGGCAAACCCGACAAGACGACGCATGTCGAGGCAAAGACGCATGCTGCTCACATGGAAAACTTTAAAGGAGCATACGCTACATTCAAACGGTACCTTTTGTAGATTTCAGTACCTTTTATGAAAATTCTGTGCCTTTCTGTACCTTTCATTAAAGTTCAATGTCACAACAGTGGCATGTGCTCCAAAGCTTCGCTGGGTACTGCAGCTTCACGCTGTGGAATGACTCCGTGATAAGACCAGTGATAAAAACCAGGTACGCCCCTTTCAGCTTAGCTGGTCCACCATCTGCACAGGGTGTAAGGGGCGTGATTTTGTTTCTTTTTCTTTTTTAATTCTCTGAAAGTCGGTGATGGGGACGACACCACAATGTGCACGGCGAAGACGTAGCGTTATGTATACCCTCGCGGCCATGTTTCTTTTTGTCCCCGATTTTTGTACTGCGCTTGCCACCATCATAATTATAAGCTGTCCGCCCGGCTCATGCCATTTGTTAAACCATAAACTCATCAATCGCCTGAGCGAATTACCGCAGTAGCTTGTTTCACCAGAGACTCGCATAGAAATACACGTGACAGTGACAGAATTAGCACGATGTGCCTTGGAAGATTGGCACCAAGCGTGTGGCTCCGGCAACAGAATTCGTTATATTCTAAAGACCGTTTGCACTCTTTGAGGAGTCTTTTTGTCCTACAGCAATAATTTTCATCGGGCTTGCTTGAGTTTCCTGCTATGAAAACTCGGCGCTGGCCACTTTTTTTTATTATTAAATGTGTTTTAACGAGTGGTTGGTGCCTATATATAGGTATGGCTCCAGCTACTCCTCTTCTCTTGCGTAATAGTTGTCGCCATGAAGTTATCAATAGCAATAAAGTAATGCAATATTCACGCACGAAAATGTCCATTCACAAAAACAATGTTCACTCGTCATAAACAATGTTCACACAAAAGAAATACAAGAAACGTTCGCGCTTTACAGAAGAGTTCACCTTACAGTTCTTTGCAGAAGGTGGTCACACCATAGTGACTGGCCACTTTCCTATCATGAGCGCTACGTCGAACACACGCACGCCGTTCTTGACGTTAAAGTAGTCACAACGCATATAAGTGTTAAGAGCTCTTATTGTGTGCAGGCAGCTCGTTAACGCACCTGGAGACACATTGTACAGCTGCATATTTCATAGTGGTGCACGCAACTTCCACAGCGACGTCTGCTCGCCTTTCGGCCCTGACGCACAGAAACAAGCCTGTACAGCTTCCTCTTATTCACGAAACAGATTTCGTAGCCCTCACCTCTTCGTGCCCTTCATCTGTAAATGACAGACGCGTGGTTATGGTTACCTGTCAGGCTTTGGAACTTTTCTTATCACTCTTTTCCCTTCCCGACCACGGCGTGATTTCCGGTCACAAAATGGCACACAGATTCGCATCATGCGCCATCTTTTCGACGTTGAATGCCTCTCCAAACTACGTACGTTCTCGTCTGTACCTAGCATGTCCGTTAAACTGACAGACGACTTAACGCTACGAATTGTTTACGACTACGCAAAAAATGTAAGGCGAAAAACAGTTTTCTGAAACTCGCCGCTCACAACACCCCGACTGTATGCTGTCCATGATGACCTGCCTAAAGGCTCGTTGCGCCGAAGAATGGCAATCGCTTACCTGTCAAGTGCGTAAGCAAAATGTCGTGCTGCGGCGTAATCTGGATTCAGCTTGTCGAGTGCAGGAAATAAGGCACCGTGTCACAATCTAGTCGCGGGCAATGCCGCGGAACGTGAGAGACGGCTGTCTGGATTTCCTCGATTACGAACAGAAGGAGCTAAATAAATAAATAAATAAATAAATAAATAAATAAATAAATAAATAAATAAATAAATAAATAAATATTAACAAAACAGACACGAAGAAAAATTGAGGCTTTTGTTATAGCAGAGTGCAGCATTTCCGTTCAAATTGTGAACATGGGACTCGCGATAAATGCAAGTCTGACGGTGTTCCGTGCGTATAATTCTGATAAAACAAAGAAACTAGACACACCACATGTTTTGATTTAAAGAAAAAGCATACATGGACCATGTGGAAAATATTCAGTCGCTTCGTGACTTCCCCTGCTGCCGTTCCGTTTAACGGCTTAAAATTACTTCACGGAACCTGCTTGTTACGCCTGGAGAATCCCAAACGAAACATGACACTAATCCTAGTTCGAGTTGTCCAGAATAATCAAGGCGGTTGTTCTAACTCAGCATTGCGCATGGATGGTTGGACAGATTGAAAATTTTGGATGTGGCATTTATAACACCCCTGCCCCGACAGTGGTTTGACGTTAGAAAAGACGCTTAGATACGTAACCGTCAAGAAAGCACGATGTAGCACCGAATAGGGAAGGGGGAAGAGTTGTGAAATTTAGGAGACAGCGGAAAGGAGAGGTCACCTTCTGAAGGTGACTACACACACCGTCGAGAGCCATAATAACAATTGTTGTGGTTTTACATACGAAAATCATGATATGATCGTGAGGGACGCCGTAGTGGAGGGCTCCGGAAATTTCGACAGCCAGGAGTTCTTTAACGTGCACCTAAATCTAAGTACACGGGTCTCTATAGCATTTCGCCTCCGTCGAAATACGGCCGCCGCGAATGGGATTCGACCCCGCGACCTTCGGTTGAGCAGTCACGCAGCCATCGAGAGCCATGTCGGGATACCTCTCTTGCCTACTGAAGAAACCGGTAGATGCCTGGCGGCATTGGTAATCGAACTCACTACATACCCTGCTGGAAGCGGAGGCTCTTACACTTCACTATACCAATGCGATAGCCACACCTATTACCGCACAACTGTTGCTATATTGAAAAGAAAAAAAAATGCTTTGTGACTCGTGAGTACCTTTACCCCACGCAGCTGATGCTCTATTGCCCAATAGACTTGGCTCCAAACTAAGATATGTTGCCAGCTTGCAGTTTATCTTTAGAAACTTCGCTTGCAATGGCGATCTCTCTTCTCGTGTGCTTTTGCTTCTTTCACGCAATCCGTGAGCTTAAAGCATGCGGCGCTTTTACATGGCGAGAATCTTGGCCTTTCCGTACCGCACAGGTCTACAACCGCCGTATTTTTTTTTCTTTTTCCTGTTCTGTAGTGCGTTCCTGCACAAACAGTATACTGAATGCGGATTACATGGTTCGAGAGCGCGTTGAATTGAAACGCCGCAGTAGCGAGAGTATACCACCATTTCAACTGTCGACTTGGGTTTTTTTTTTCGAGCTGGTCATCGGTATACACGGCGCGGGAGCGTGCTGGAACGTGTCGGAGCGCACCGTTCCAGCGTTCTAGACAAGTGGGTTGACCTCTGTACTATCACGGTACATCTGCGCATGTCCATTACACGCCTACAAGCGATCGCTTGACCCGGTCGAATGCCCGCGTCCCTTTGCCGGCCTGCGACGCGTAGGGCTAGGCATGAGGGGAGCGTAAACGCAGGAGCGTGCGTGCGTCCGTGAATCTTAAGCGAGTCGGGCCACGTTCTCAATCGCACAGTCGCACAGACGGGCAACGTTCTCAAATGCGAGTGCATGTCCTCAAGTTTTTGCAATCGTTTTTCGCGTCTGTTTATGGCGCGTGTTCGCACCCTGCCCGTTGCCCCACCTCCGTTGTCAAACAACTCCTAAACTGCACCTCCCTCCTAGCCTGCTCTGCACTGACCACCAAGAAGTACCCTCCAGTATAAACCGCGAGGCCTAATCTCCAAGCGGGTCACGTTCTCTCCTCGCATCCCCTCGGACCACTGTTTAGGAAATCTCAGTCGATGCTTCGGTACGCCTAAGGGCAGAGCGGACAACTTTTACGCCTCCGGGTCGCACCCTGAGGCTGACATGGAAAACATTACTCGCTTATTTATATTTCCTTTAACTTAAGAAAAAAAGATAGAAAAACATATCCAGCAATATTGAAAGATGCGGGTACGTATAACGCTGGACGACATACCCGATTGATCAAAAGGTTTCGCGCACGGCTAAGTCACGTTCGAAGTTCTCCCTAACTTGTCCGCCAGCGGGAAGTCTTGTTTGTCCAGGAAGTTCTTGGCGACGATTAAGCGAAGAAATAAGTCATGCCACGCTCTGTTATTCCTAGAATCGTAAGCGTAACCTCAACGAATAAGGGACCCACGGAAACTAAGGATAACGCAGTACACGGATCGAAGTACAACAAATATTCGAAGAAGGCACCATGTGGCCACCACAGAGGAATAATAGACTCAGGTCTAGCCCAGAATTCACTTAATGGTAACTGTTTAAAGCATTCGCGTAGCCGTATAGACTAATTAATAGGCTAGCAGACGGAAGGGAGAGAGGAAACTAATCGAAAATTTGAAGCATCGCATTCACTGGACCAAAAATTTGGGTGGTATTTCGCAAGGGCGAAAAAAAAACTATCACAAGAAAGCTGGACACAAGACAAGCGTCACGAAATGCTGGGAGCCATTGTTTGCGTGTCTTGGCTGTGTACTTTACGATTTCGCGACAAATATAATACAAACAACTTCGTCGCCACTAGCATGATTACATTTCATTTAATAAATCCGCTTGCAGATTGCGTTCCGATGTCGCTGTGCTCGTACGGAGCATACCTTCATTGTCGCGATTTCCACTTGCTGCCAGAAATCCTATCCATTATTCTAATAATGCTCAGCGTTTTCGGGTTATCATTCTGTAGCTCCATGTAGTACACATTTGCGCGTCGGAAAAAGTAACTTCAAGAGCTATCAGCGCTTTCCTGTCTGGTTGTTCTACCTCGCTGTCTGATTTCCTTTTCCATATAGTATGAACCAACTCGCCCAACTAGCTACGTTTTCATAAGCGAAGAACTTACCCTTTCGACGGTTACCTCAAGTATGCAGCTCGAGCACCTTGCCTTAAGCAACAAGGTGATCTCTGGTGATTTCACACAATATGGACAAACGTAGCATCTGTGTATCTATCTCGCACCATATGAAAAAATAAACAAAGAAAAAAAAAGGAACCGTCTGACGCATCCAGGGCTTTCTAGCGACTTGCATAAGGTATCAAAACGGAAATCTCAACAAGACAGGAAGGAACAATTCTTCACAGAGTAATTAAAATAACGGTACTTGCGATCGGTGTCGATACAGTACATTACGCCATAGACTACCCTACCTCGGGAATCGGCCCACATGGCAACTAATTTTTTAAAGAAAATGACGCTTTCACAACTCCGCACACAGTATCGTATCGGGTCGAGATGTAACAAAATGTAGGTCTCAAAAAGTCAAACAAGGTACCGGGTTCATCGTTCGCGAATACCAACCAACAAAAAAAAAATGTGTGTTTGGATTAAAAGATACGTGCATTCGGGGTTAAGGCGGTTTCCCTCAACGGCACGCATCTGTGACTGAAATACACTGGCCTCTTTCATTAGTACAGAGCGTCAACTGGCTTCACCTGAGCTCACCTCAGGTGGGCTCGCCTTCTATTTCACTAAGTGAGACAGCTATTAAGTTTACTGTCAAAAGTTAGACTGGTTACCACTACACATGCGGAATTCAAGGGCTTTTGGATTACTCGCTTTCATGCACATCACGTTGTGATAAGTTCATCGCTATCATTACTGTGCTGTGTGAATATCTTCGGCGCACGTATTTGCGCAAATTCGTTTGACGAACTAAGTGTCGCACATATTCGCCTTGTTCTCTTTGTCAGCCTTTCGTGTCTTCTGCTCAGCGCAACTGCAGCAGAATGACGTACCAATTAGCGCAACTAGAAGCTTTACTGAAAGACTATACACCTTAACCGCTTAGCGCATAGTCTACCTGAGTCCAGCCTTAACTGTTCTGCACGTAAATGCTCTTTCTTCCGGAGTAAAAGGTGCGCGTCCATCTCCCGCAGTTGAGATGTCCCAGAAACAAAGCCATTTCGTTCCGCTCCGGAGGAAGAGGGGTGGAGGATAACCTCCATCCCGCTGTTTCTCGGGGGAACGCGCTTTTTTCCCCACCAACCTCGAGAAAATGGGGAAGATGGCGATAAGGCAGCGGCGCCTGCACACGCGCACGTTCACCCTCTCTCTTCATTCCCTCAGACACACACACACACACACACACACACACACACACACACACACACACACACACACACACACACACACACACACACACACACACACACACACACACACACACACACACACACACACACACACACACACACACACACACACACACACACACACACACACACACACAGGAGCGCGGTGGCCGCAGCCGAGAAGCCGTGACCGAGCGGTCGTTTGTCATCTTCCCCGAAGACAATTAACGTCGCCGCTTTCGGCACGGCACACGCAACGAAAGGGATAACGGCGCGCAGACAGCGCTGCAAGGGCGACGCGCGGCTTGGCCGGCGTCGATACGTTTCGCGCTCTTTGGCATGCTGTGATCATGGTTGAAAGGCGTATCGCGGCTCTAATTATGTTAATTGTGACCACGGCACACGGCCCGATTGAACTCGCCGTTTGGCGGAATGAGTACGCGAGATTGGGCAAACCGATTCGGAGGGTTTTAATGCCTCGGAGGTAGACTATCCGGGATTACCTGAGCGAGAACAAGGTCGTTGTTTATTTTTTGTAATTGTGTATATTTTTCTCCATCTTCTGCGTGTTTTAAAAGAGCGCGTGTGTATGCGAGCTTTTCATTTTTCTTATTGCGTCGTTGCAGAAAGTAAGTAAGCTGAATTTGCATGAATATGGGCTCTAATACTGTGTTTGGTTTTACCTTAATTTCTCGATTCTACCCCGACCTCACGCTATATATTCCCCAGGAAACGATGGATCTCTTTCAATCGTTCTTTCTTCTTTTAAAGACCGACAGGTCTCCATAATACTAAAAATGGCGAAGGGAACTACTGTCATTTTCAATTTATTATATTTTTCAAGACCGAAACAAAGAGTTTCGAAGGCAGAAAAATAAATATATCCGTAGAAAGAACACATTCCTCGAAAGAAAACGAAATGAGATAGACGAGGCGTTAAAGAAGCCCGAAATTGGAAGGTAAGCAAGATTGTGTGACATTAAGCCGAGTGTTCCAATAACGAAAGGTGAGAAGCGAGGTTTTTCCTTCGTCACCGATGAACGGGACACGAAGGGGTAACCAGGTTTGGCAGAGCCGCGCCGACACCGCCTCGGGCTACGTGTGGGCCCAAAGGAAGGCGCCAACTGTGCTTGCTGGGCCGCGGGAAGGAGCGGAAGCCGTCAGCAGCGGGTGCTGTTGATGCTGCTGCTTCTCGGCTACAAGCCTCAGGGGTCATTCATGCACCGAATGCTAGCGGTAGTCCTGTGCAGCATTGGTAAAAGGCTGTTGCACACATAGATCACGCTTGTGAATTACTCACCGACTGATTTTTAAGAAGAAGGCCTCAGATGCCTCATCAAACGCGAAAATTGGCCGTTGGCGTCGTCGGCGGCGTCAACACGAGCAATGCGAAAAATCATCATTGCCTTGTGGTGTCACATTATGACGCCACACATCACCAAAATTTCTGACGTCATCCTGACGTCGCAATACATCGTCGCATGGTTCAGGCAACAGATGCGCCATTACTTTAGTGAATGAAAGGACGGCAGGTTTAATTTATTCTTTATACATATATTTCATTTATTAATATATGTCATCAACCATAGTACAAGAAGTTTATATTAAAAAAGTGACACTCGCACGTTGTCTTCGAGTGCACTGACGTATTCCTTGTGTTAACCTTGTATGTCCCCGCGCTGTCTAAGCGGATCTCAGAGCTGTGAAGGAAAAAACAGCGTTACAAATGAACGAGGACTAAGGAAAGAAAACACGACACAGGCGCTTCTAGTGCAGTTTGGATCTCAGAGGCCACGTGCAAAGAAGCGTGTGGTTGAGACTTGCTCCGCCAGATGTCGCAACGATCCCACCTGCTCACAAGAAGACAGTCTGTTCTATCAATAAACTCCTCTCTATACGTTATTTTTGATTAATTATGCTAACAGTTAATTGGCATTTACTTAAAGTAAGCTTAAACTCCAGTATCATATGTATGCAGTATAACTCTTAAGTTGAACCGTAAGCATCGATTTCGTACCAGCTTAATTTCTTACAAGACTTCTTTAGGATATTCGGTGAACCGGAAGCGCTTCAAAGAGAAAGAATAGTGCAACTTTGTGCTCTTGGCTCAAAAAAAAAAAGCAGAAACAGCTCGCAACGCGCATTCTTTACAGCAGGACAACATGCGAAGTTCCCACATTCGAAAAAAAATGAGTACTCACGATGGACAGCGCGAACGAAACACAGGACTAGAAGAATGCACATGACACAAGCGCTTGTGTACATTTTTCTAGTCCTGGGTCATGTTTGCGCTAGCCATCCCGACTATACTCCAATTTCGCCCAGTTTGCTACCTAATGAGTCCTTGTTGCACCAGACCATGGCAGTTGTCGCTATATTCAACAGAAGTAGGAGTCGGCTGTAGATTGCCGAGCGATAACAAACTGGTGTAGTGCTTGCAGCGATTAAGCTGCTCGCATTTGCATAGGTGGCCTTCGCTTGCGCAATGCTGACGCAGGCAGTGACGCCCGATCAGGTTCAGACAACGTAAAGTCAGATTCAGACAAGTGAAACAGCGGCAGCTGAACAGGCTACTCACATACTCATGTAGATTAATTTCATTGTTTATTTTCTTCGTACAGTCGTTCATGCTAAATGCGTATATATATATATATATATATATATATATATATATATATATATATATATATATATATATATATATATATAGATATATATATATATTTCGAGAGAGAGACAGAGAGAGAGAATGTTGTTTATGTAATCATTAATGGATGTATTATGCAGTGAAGTCATAATGATGCAGAAACAATGCATGCAGAACATAATACTGAGTTTGCGGAAGTCAGGAAGCGTGAGTCCACCCTTGTCACAACTTCGGACTTATTTTGGTTACCTACGTACAATGATACAACCATGGTTGCTTTTTGCTCGTGACGTCACTCGCAAAACTTCTCGCTTCTAAGACACGTTGTGTGCTCTCGCGAAGCTTGTGTGCGGGACAGGGGCGTAGCCAGAAATTTTTTTCGGGGGGGGGGGGGGGTCAACCATACTTTATGTATGTTCGTGCGTGCGTTTGTATGTCTGCGTGCCTATATACGCAAGCAAAACTGAAAAATTTCGGGGGGGGGGGGTTTGAAACAACCCCCCCCCCCCCCTTGGCTACGCCCCTGGTGCGGGAGGGAATTGCAGTCCCAGTCGCGCAGTGTTTACAAAGCCATTGATTTTAGCTTCCTTCTGGCATTGCTGATCTAACGGTGAAGTCGCTGTGCGGCCGGTGCCTAGCGTTGGCCCCATGACTTGTTTATCACGCGCCCACGGCGTCGATGAATCGATAGCGATAGTTCCCCGGCCCTCCTTGGTATCACCTACTTGGCGGTTGCCGTGGTGTACACGTACCATACCTTCGCATGAGCCAGAACGCGCGCGATTCGCGTTTGTGCTCCCTTTCGCGCGTGACGAATTTATCGTCACTTCTTGCATCTTTTACGGGTAGCAGACCTTTATATATGGCTCTTCGATGCCGGCAGTCGAAGGTGTCTCGGGAAGCGTTCTTCTTTGGCCGTGGAAGTTGCTATGGTGACTAAAACGTGTCTGCGAACCGAAGAACCTCGACGGCTCCAAGGCAACCCGTGATTCTCTAACTTATGTATCCCCGAAGTTCACGCGACCTCTATAGTTTTGCTTTAGCGACACGAGAGTAACGATTGTCTCCGAAGTAAAGTGGATATTTGGGCAAGTTGGTAAATCTTCATCTTAACACAGCGCACACACACGAACACAGAAGAATAACGCAGCGCTCGTGTCGTCGTTTCCTTATTCTTCTGTGTTCGTGTGTGTGCGCTGTCTTAAGATGTCTCCGAAGACAACATTTACAGATGATTTTTTGTGCTGCTTATTTTTGTCCAAGCCTTCGTCATTTTCTTTTTACTTTCCTATCTCCTTTCCTCTTTCTCTCCTCCTAACTCCCTTTCTTATACCTATTCCTTCTTCCCAAAAACTGGACAGGCGTAGTGTCCTCTCGGTGGCAGTTGTCAGCCTCCTTACTCCCTCTTTCCTCTGTGTACTTATGTGCTTGCGTACGCGTATCAAATATTAAAAATTATATTAATATTTCAGTGACTTCTGTTGAGTACTTTGCGTCTGCAAATCTTTATATAAATCCCTATATATTATCTTCACACAAACACAAAAAACACAAAAGCACATACACAAAAAAAGTGTTTTCAAAATGGAGCGGCAATACAAAAAAAATGAAGTTGAGTATTCCAAGAAAGACTTGCACGAAAATAATAAAAGCATACTTTGTTTTTTTTTTTCCTTTCAGTGAATAATTTTGATGCGAAGGACAAAGATGAGGAAGGCCATCTATTTTTAAGAACACCGTACTTCATCGCACTAAGGCTATAATATATTCTATTTATTTAAAACCACCCTTACCTGGCCTTACGGGTGCGAGGCAGCACGTAGCCAAACAGCCACGAAGGCGCGGTAATTCAAGCTGAATGAAGGGCGACTTGATGTTTTACTGCGTGCAGCATATATAGTACTTCTCTTATTATATAGTATATAAGAGAAGTACTTCTCTTACATTTACTATAGTACTTCTCTTACTCGAAATCCTACGCATGTGTTCATAGGGGTGCGCAAATAATTTTGGGTCTTTTCCGAAGCAGTTTGAATCTCTGTGGTAGAATAGTTGACTGCCATGCAGAATGCCTGGGTTAGACTCCGGCTAAGCCGCGATATTTATTCTCTTCCATCGGGATATTTCACCAATCGACAACGCTGCCGACGCCGGCACCGCATCTTGTTCGGCACCACATCGCGTTCAGATTTCTGAAGTCTGGGTGACTATAGACTGAATCACCTGTGGCGCATATCCATGTATGACCGGCAGCGCTATGCGGGTATGCGCCACGCGGGACTGGTGGAAAGGATTTCACGGCGTACGCGACCGGGAAGCTACGTTATTTATGACATGACTTGCGAATCGTGTTCGTCATACACCCACGTCCTCCAGTGCCAGTTCTGGTATGTATCGAGGTAAGGAGACGATCATGAGAGCGTCAAGAGATTAGATAGATAGATAGATAGATAGATAGATAGATAGATAGATAGATAGATAGATAGATAGATAGATAGATAGATAGATAGATAGATAGATAGATAGATAGATAGATAGATAGATAGATAGATAGATAGATAGATAGATAGATAGATAGATAGATAGATAGATAGATAGATAGATAGATAGATAGATAGATAGATAGATAGATAGATAGATAGATAGATAGATAGATAGATAGATAGATAGATAGATAGATAGATAGATAGATAGATAGATAGATAGATAGATAGATAGATAGATAGATAGATAGATAGATAGATAGATAGATAGATAGATAGATAGATAGATAGATAGATAGATAGATAGATAGATAGATAGATAGATACGGTCAAAGTGCTTTTGGTCGCGCTAAAAATGCTTCGCATTTAAAAAGCGATGTCGGAGAAGTAACACAAGGTACACTACGAGTTCATTATAGCGTTCGAGATAAATGCAAACAATGCTCCTACACCTATAGCTCGAATACACTTGACGTCCCCTTCCTAACCTAGGGCTGCGTTGAAAGCTTGGTAACTTATCGTGTGCTGTTTGTAACATGAGTGACAGAATTGGCTTTTCCGATTAGCGATTTCGCAGAGAGCCTCACATCTAATGAAAAAGGGCGCGCACTTAACGCCTGACGTAATCTATAGTACAACACTATTCTCGCTCTCCTACAATCTATCTAGTAATTGTGTGAGCCTTTTGAGAACAATGAAAGGGAGTCTATTTCCTCGGAAGGATCACACGGAGTTCTGGCGTCTCGAAAAGCAAACAAAGTAACGCGAATGTTTTACCTTTGATGACCGACATTGCCCAATGGTGTGACTATCGATTCCAGGCGCCTCGATTTTCTCTGTGAATGCTATCTAAACTCTGTTGTCCAGACAGAGCGCTTTCACACCCCAATGCTCGCTGGTAATGAACATTGCCTTTTCCTAAGGCCCATTAGGTTGTTTGTAGACTGCCTTCTAGACGGACTACGGCAGCTGTGAAGGAAACGTCTACATCTACAATACTACCCACTCTTCAAGCGCTACACACAACGGAAATTGAAAGCACAGTGTATTGTATTCAGATAATGTCAATATGTCGCAGCGTTCTGTCTTTACTCCAACACGAGTTACACCTCATACTGAGGTACTATTTACTGATCCAGAAGTCTTGTTAGTACTCCGGTCATTAATAGAAGTCATCCGTGTACACCGCTGCTGCAGTTTATGTACTGCATATAGTGAGCACAGTGCTAATATCCCCCGGGTAAGGAACTGACGCCGGTCTGCAATCATATCGTGCCCAGAAAAACCGAAAGTACATGCGCTTATACCGATTGCAGGCCTTCCTTCGAACAAAAGGTTGGGGGACTGACTACATATTCTGAGTGTTTTGTTTGTTTGTTTGTTTGTTTGTTTGTTTGTTTGCTTGCTTGTTGGATTGCTCCACGCGTGTGTTAGACTGTGGATTTTACTTACTTTCTTCCTTTATGTAGGGTAGCAAACCGATACTGTGAGAAGAGAACGCGAAATAGAAGGCACCCCCTTAAGAGTAGTACCCACGTACCCCCGAGCGCCAGGTCGGGATACCTCTCTCCTCATTAGCAAACCCGGTGAGTGCTCGGTGGTTACTCGGTAGTTACCCGGTGGAGCTGGTTATCAAACACAGTTCCCCTTGCATTGTATCTGAACGCTTCACCACTTCCGCACAAATGCGGTTCCCAGCACTTTCCTTGTTGTTTTTTTTCTTTTTTTTCACTATGTGATAGCTTAGCTTGAAATAGAAGCTTAGATAAGGTGCAGACAGAAATTGAAGCAAAGTATCAAAGTGTTAGCCTTGCGTTTGAATGCATGCGCACCACATTATTTTCATGATAGGACGTTCAGAGGACCAAGGATACACGGAGTGAATTAGGAATATAGTACTTACATACTTTCATCAGTGCTTTCTCAGTATTCTTTTTTCTTTTCGTTTTCTGTTTCTAGAAGCAGCCAGCGTGTAAATAAACGGTGGATGTCAGATTTACAGCATCCGTTTTCTGATGTGAGAAGTCGTCTTTACTGAGACGAACAAAATTAGGACTTAAAGCAATGTTTTTTTCCGACTGGCTTACAAACGTGACGTTTAACAATATTTTTTTCACTGAGGACCAGATACACAGTTTTCTACTTAAACCACTTGAAAGCTTCTTATGACACACACAAACAGGCTCCATCCCACAATTGTGCACGAGTGAGAACTAGCGACGTAGTGCGAAAGTTTTGTAAGTACAGGAACTACGCTCTCGTGAAATCGAAGTGGAGGGTATCATCAAACAGCATGCGCGGGAAACATCTGGCGAAGCGGGACAGAATAATTAGAGAACAACCCTGCTACGTTCTTTCACAAATAAACAAACGAACACATCTTCGTGTTCCGGAGAATTGCACGAAGGCGGATGAACGATTGACAGAAAGAAGCGAATAGCGCGACAGCTGCGTCTGAAGGTTTCAGCAGTTGTGTTGCCAGCCAGTATACGAGTAGCCAGGCCCAACCAATTTCAGTGGTGACACAGCCTATAGAGTTGCTCTCAGGAATTGCCGACGTGTGAGTATGGGCACAAACTCGGGGACAGCGGCTGCTTGTTTCAGTAGGGAGACAAGGAGGGTGAGGAGAAATCGACAGCGGGAGCTGGAAATCGCCTTAACAACGAGCCGCGCAGTCCGTTGACGGGACTTTGCCGTTCGCGCTCCACTGACCCGTAACAAGTGTCGTCGACTGGACGATGGAGCTGCCCGTTGCTCGGATAGATTACGGCTCGCTGCTCCCCTCGCAGCTTTTAACAATTCCTTCCTTTTTATCCTCTGTTTCCACGTGAAGCAGCTTTCACTCCGGATCCTTGCAGAACAGTTTTCGCCAATGTTACTTCGACAGAACTTTTATGGTTTTTTTTCAGAACATTGTCTTCCTTTTTACAGCGCTACAAGTTGATGATAAAACCTGATGGTTTGCAGCAGCGTGGATACCTGTTATAAAAGAAGAACTTAGCTAAGTTGAAAAAAAAAACAGCTACTTCTAGTACTGTTGATTTGTTCACCGCCTTCTGGCCAAAGGATAACAAGCAGAAACAGATACGAAATGTCGTTTGACCACTCGAACAATTGCGACGCGGAAATGTATTCCACTTCCGTTTACGTGCTGGTTGAACGATTCATGGCTAGTAACTAACTTTGTTTAATTGCGCGTCTATCTCATGAGCGCAATACTAGTTTAGTTTTGCAGCTTTGTTGCTAAGATTTTTGCTGGGTGGACACGTAGCTGGAAGTCGACAAACATATGCAGCCGCACAATGACATGCACGAGAAATTTTTAAGTAAGTTTATAGCTTATGAAAAAATTTGCGTAGCTTCCACAAAATCGCGCAAGGCTGGGTCACAGCGGAGCTGGTGGACTAGAAGCAGAAGAGGACGAAGAGGATGAAGGTGAAGAAGATAACGAAGAGAGCGCGTGCCGGTTCATGAAGATGATAGTTTCTCTACGCCACTCGGCGAACTATACTTTCTATACTGTACTATACATGGCTGTGCTTTGTCTTTTAGGGGCGAAGCACCTTAAGGACGAGGCTTCTCCGACCGTCTGCTTGGCGTCCGTGTCCGTGCTTACACAGCACCGTGTAAAATCGAAACATCAGGTTTAACAACAGACTAACATCAATCATATTTGTGACAAAACAATATAAAGCACCTACAAGCACAAACCCTTTATACTAGTCGGCGACTTCAACGTACACGTTATGTACCTCAGGACCTAGCTTTGTCGTCGACTCTCACTGTCCGCTGTCACGGTATATAGAAAACCGTTGCTATAGACGAAACATATAGGTGTGTATGTGATAAAAATAAGGTTTACAGTAGACGAACCTCAATCATAATTGTGACAGAACAATATAAAACACCTCCAAGCACTAACCCTTTATACTAGTCGGCGACTTCAGTGTAGACATTAAGGACCTTAGGACCTAGCCTTTTCGTCGACTCTTTATGTCACTTTATGTCACTGAATATACATTATTACCCATGCGATACCCAGATCTTTGCCAACTCGTGGAGATGTGTGGATTTCTTTCTATCTTCTTTTTCAGGTATGTTGTTTTCCAACTCTTTATCTCTATTTCTTTCTCTGTCTTTCTGTCTTTTTCTCTCTTTCTTACTTTCTTTCTCTCTTCTTTTTTTTCTTATTTCTTTCCATGTCTTTGTTTCTCTATCTCTACCCACCACGGTGGTCTAGTGGTTATGGTGCTCGACTGCTGACCCGAAGGTCGCGGGATCGAATCCCGGCCGCCGCGGCCGCATTTCCGATGGAGGCGGGAATGCTTGAGGCCCGTGCATTTCGATTTAGGTGCACGTTAAAGAACCCCTGGTGGTCGAGATTTCCTGAATTCTCCACTACGGCGTCCGTCATAATCATATCGTGGTTTTGGGACGTTAAACGCCAACAATTAATTTCTCTCTCTCTCTCTCTCAGTGTAGCCGATCTCTAGCCTTCTATCTTTCTCTCTGTTTCTTCCTTTTCTTTCGACCTATTTCTCTGTTGAAATTTTCACTCTTTAACTCTTTATCTCTCTCTGCACTCATTGTCCTATCCTCCTTCCCCTACTCCAAACCCTTAGATCTCTCCTACTAATCCTATCTTCCCTTTCCCACCACCTTGCTGTACTATACTATACAATGTTATGCTCTGCTCTGCCAGCGTGCCTGGATAGCCGAGTGGTTAGCACGCTCGCATTCAGATCGTGGGTACTCTAGTTCGAATCTCGCCTCGGCAAAAAAGAAAAAAAAGCTTTGCACCAAGAAATTCTGTTTCTTTCTTTCTATTTCCTTTTTTTCTCTCTATCTTTCTCTCTTTCTTTCTCGCTCTCTCTGAACTCGCTCTCTCGCCCATCAAGGTATTGCATCCCTCGCGGGACAAATTGGCGCACGTCTTCCGGTAGCGAAGAAGAACAGGAAGGCGATGAAGAAGAGGATGAAGAGGGCGCGTGCCGGTTCACGATGATGGTCCTTTTCTATCTACGACACACGTACAGCCTCGACCTTAAGAGCTCTGCTGTAATATTTTAGGCACGAATTGCAAGAATGTGCAACCTTGCACTACGCTCGCGCAGTGCTTCACATGTCATGCTAGGCCGACATGTCCGAATTTCTGTTTTAGTGAACGAAAATCACACAGAAAAAATTATGAAAGAGCGGAACGCATTAGTTCAAGTGTGGCTCATATTTTATCGCGATTTTTGTGTTTCAATACTACGTTAGTAGTAGACACAATAATCAGTGATGGTAATTGTTCACTGTATAAATACTAATACACTCTTCTAAACTGTTGTGCGTAACGACAAACACGAAAACGGTCCCCATATGAACAAGTATAAGAAACCTCAAAGCTATATTAAAGGACGATTGTTGAGCAAGAGGCCTGAAAACTGAACAAGGCAAAGAAGAAAGTGACAGTGAAGTGCTGAAAAATCGTCGCTCTGGAAATGTCACTGGGGCCAATGTTTCGACACGAAGGTTTATCTTCGTCAAAGTATTCGTCAGTTTGTGCTTTATGAGTTCACAATGCAATATGTGTCCCGAAATGAAAATCACATCATGGCCAGAAAATGTGTCAAAGAAACAGGAATGTTGTAGCGAAATGAAGTTCGAGGTGAGTTCAAAGATAACCAACATTCATTCTATATAGAACATGCCGTTTGAGCGCGTAGCAATAAGGGAGGCAATCTTGCTTCGCAAACCTTCCTGTCGAAACACGTTCTAATGCCTCACAGTCGAGGTCACATTGACACTTTTCCTCCTACGTGCAACGTACATAAAGGAGAATGAAATCGTACAAATCAAAGCGGTCCGCTCACGCTAAGGCGGCGATGAGCGGATGAGTGCACGAGCAAAATAAAGTGACGTAATCCCGAAACTAAGCGCGTTCTCTGAAACCAGGTGGCTGGCGAACTTATTAAGGACAACACGTCGGACGACCCATCGGGGTTAGCAGCGGGGATCAGAAAGTGGTCGTAGGAGTCGAGGCACTGGAGGACATGTACTCAAAACTTCTAGAGCAAGGACAAGGCATTAATCATGAAAAAAAAACACAAAAGCTGCCCTTGCTTTAACGACAGCGATGAAGATGGATAGTATTGCTTCAGTCATTCTTCTAGCGTCGAGATCATTGTCCCAATGCGTTCCTTGAGCAATGGTGCACTGTGTATTTCGTGAAGTCGTCGTTCTGAGTGTGGCTGCACCACACGTTTCGAGCTAAATGACGGTGTAGATGGAAGTTATGACGTCCCACGGTTTGTCCTGCTATGATATTTGCCCGTTTCATCTAGGATTACGAGACAGGCAATGTAACGCTGACTTTGAATAGTTATTTATTGGCCTGACTCCGTTCATTTTAAGAGGTGACGCAAGATGTATACGACTACTTTTGCCATTCATCCGAAAGGTCAGAAGTTCAAATATATACCTATGTAACTTAGCAAAGGTTTCATTTCACCCGATGTTTTTCTTTAAAATGTGGATTTCTTGGTGCCAGAACCACGATTCATTTATAACGCATGCCATATTTTGGAACTCCGCAGTATATTAGCCACTTAGATTACTCTAATGTGCACTTGATTTTATGTACACGAGCGTATTTGCGCTTTGCCGCTATAAAAATCTGGTTGCCGCGGCCTGCATTGAACCAGCAGTGCAATGCTATATTTGTCGATGTTCGGACATGAAATTGTTGCAACTAAATTACTTAGATGTGAGAAAATGCAGTGCGGAAGCACGCTCAGTGGCAGTGCGTTTGCTTATTTACTGCGGCATTAAGACATGCACATTAAAAAACTGGGCGAGTTGGTTTTGATTCACGATGTGAAAAGGCGCGACTAAAACGACACACAGAATAGGACACGGAACGGCGCGCTGCTTTGAAACGCATTGCATTTAATAGCCGACTGAACCGACAATATACTATACATCAACAACTGTAAAGCGTGCTCCACCGTTATACTATAACTCTTGTGGCAAAGCACAAGTTACAGGCTGTAACGTATGCGTTGGCCCACTAACAAGTCGCAGTAAGGCGGTGCACGCTTAACAGGAGGTGAGGGTTCCTTGGAGTAATGTCTCCTATTGCAACCCTGTACTGCAGTTGTAAATGTCTCAATTGCAGTTGTAAATTACAATTGTAAATTACATTTGCTATAGGATGAAGCACTACGCGGGTGATTTTGATTTTAATCGGCTTCGGAGGCACTTTCTTCTGGCGACGAAAACGAGGTCTCATTTTTCTTTTACAAACTTTCTTTTTACGCATAGGCGTAAGTTATAACATTAAGTGTAAGATAGCCGGTCTGAGAACTGGCTAACCTCCCTGTCTTTCCGTTTTTCTTCTCCTCCTCCTCCTCCTTAAGTGTAAGATAAATAAGCATAAACACAACGCTTCTTCTGCGTAACACAAAGAATAAGGAAATAATAAAAGAGCAAACAGACTTGCATAACGCGGCAGTGAAACAAGAACTCTATCCTAACACACAAATTAGCACAATCTCTCATGCATTGTTTACGGGAACATGAACGTCGTTCATTGTGATCGAGCTTATTACGCTTTCGATTTTATGTTCGTCGCATTGCTACGCTACTACACACACCACTGTTGCCACCAAGAGTGCAGGCAACACGCCCTTTTCCAAGCAAGGCCACAGCGTCCGCGGAATGGGTCCAGTGGGATTCACTATGGCGACTGGCCGACGACCCCACCCAACCATTGACCGAGCACCTTTGCGGCCATTTAAATTGATTACCGTTTCGCGCCATGTATTTTCATCGCCGAAACGTGTTAGCTGTCCAGGGTACCACAAATCATACACGCGAGGCCGTTGATTTTCGAAGCTTCTTCCTGATTTCGCAGACGTTAGCGCCGCGAAGCTATTACGCTGTATCGTGCGCTGTGCTAGGTGCTTACTAGAAACGATATTGTCAATATTATATCGCTTACTGCGTTAAAAAGCAGCTAAAACACCAAAACAGTCATTGCTGTTCGACACACTCATGCTAAATTAAAATTGTCGTCTTACAAAGCACACTCCTGCGATAATCATATTGCGGGTAAAACAATCGTGTCCTGATCACGTACTGCTGCAAGTGACGATTTTTACCAGACGATGCGAGTCACACACGTAATCATAGCAAACACGTTGTAATATATAGTAACGAGGGATATGTACTTTTACAAAAAGTTTCTATTAAGACAGATGACTGTTTGCGTTTAACTATAATGCGCCATAAGCGAAAGAATGAGCAACATTGATTAGATCAGATTCTTTAATGAACCACTCGACAAACAATATCAACATGTCGCACCGAAGTTCGAAATAGAGAAAGAGAGAGAAAGGTTAAGTGAAATGCAGGGAGGTTAACCGGAAGGAAGTGCTTCGGTTTGCTACCCTGCATTGGGGAAGGGGTAAGGGTGATAGGAGGATAAGGCAGGAAGAAAAGAGTGAAAAAATAAATAGAAACATTCGCCCGTCGCTATTGGTACAAGAAACATTAGTTAGGATATCCAGTGACCTGTCATACATTAAATGCATGCAGCACTGTCTCTCCTTAAATCTCTCTCGTAAATATATTCTCAATGTTCATTTCCTCCTATAGCAGCAGAACAATACGGCCATGCAGGAGCACGTCCTCTTAAGTTGTCGCAACCTGTGAGTAGTCAACCTTTTACCTCCCATTTCGCGACAATCAGGTTTTATTAAGCTCTTTTTCACGTAATTTAAATGGAGTTGTGAAGAACTAGCACTCCGCTTTATTTTTTCTTTCTGTCTCGCATGAAAACAACAGTTGGAACAACATCTGGCAGAATACTGAAATAAGCTTGAAGTGAAAATCCGAGCTGCTCACCTGCGTTGCCTACCCCTATGATCGAGTCGTCTCTTTCGCGGCTCCTTCTAACGCTCTTGCACGGACTAGTTAGAATAAAAACCATTCACGAGCTTGTTGTACACGGAAGCAGTCAGTGACCCTCGCCAGCTGCGTTCGCGTAGAACTTGCGTGTAATATCATTAGCTGCTACCGTCACACTGCACCCGCAATCTGCGATGCTAATCGACATTTTCCGTGGCAGCTTACGGGTTCCGACAAATAAAAAGTGAATTTTTTCGCGCGGCCTAACCTTCATTACCATTACGCGCTTGCCCTGGCAGTTACAGCAAGCCTGCAAAGCGCTAGCTGCAGCAGTATCCTGCGCGAGCACTGATAAGCTAGCTGTAAAGCGTAAACAAAGCGCAAACATGCGCAGGCCTTAGAGAGGGAATCCATGGAAATAAACGCAAACGTGAGAGGCAAATAAAGGAAAAAAAACATAATCGGATTATGGTTTGTTGCCCCAGGAGGGTGCGTTAGAGCAACGGCTGCAAAACGTGACCGTTCAACGAGTCCAGCGTGATGTTGGGCGCCGAATGAAAACAAACAGCGAGCATTTTTTTTCCGTGACTCGGTCGGAGCGTGCGCGAAGAGACGATAGTGATTGGCCCTCATTCGGCTCTTCCTCCCCCCCCCAAGGCGGCAATAATGCAACAGTAAAGGCGACAGATGAGTTGCAGAGCGTCGGTTTGGCAGAGCAAAGCGAGAAACGGTCGTCGCGAGAGCGATGCTGACGCCATTGCGACAAACGAGATGGTTACGTGCGCGTGGAGAAAATTAGAACTGAATTGAGCAACAGATGCAATAGAAAAAGAAAAGAAAGCAGCCGCATGAGGGCAGTCACGTGGATAGGAAGAGCAACGAAGAAGGGCAAGTTTGAATTGCGGTGGCAGAAATATAAGGAACGTCACGATAAATACGAGAAGAAAGAGCGTAAAAAAAAAGCAGAAAAAGTTGATGGTGAAGAGAAAAATACAAAGAGAGAACGGCATCGATGGGAAAAAAGACCATGTTATTAAACGAACGAATACTTGTTAACTGCAGCTGCTTTCAAGCAAAAAGATTTAGTATTAATCCACATTGCAAAATAACGGAAGATGGTTGATACTTCAAAAGGAGTTACATAATAAAAAGAGACGGAGAATTATATTTCAGTGAACAACCATCACCTGCAGTTCTCGAGAGGCCCGGTATTCGGATGTTTTAAATTTCCAATCCATTTCTCACGTGGCATACTGAGAGTCTGTCGCTTCTATATAAAACAGCAAAAGCAAACGAGATTTGAGCAGCTGATTACTTATTCAACAACGGTACCGAATAAGGGCGCTGTCTGGTAATATGTGGACGTCCATAAAGTGCAAAAAAAAAAAAACAAAACAAACAAAAAACTGCGAGGCTAGAAGATAGAACAAACAAATGCTTCATAAAATCAATCAATACCTCACTGAACGCTTTCACGATGTCTTTTCTTTGTTGTTTATGAATAATGGTAAGAGATAACCCATGCAGAGCACCAGGTTCTGTATTCACAAAAGTTCTGTTAAATAAGAGTGCTTCCAATTGGTTGTTGCCGCGAGAATTGCCTCGCTGTCAGAATTCTTTCTGACAGGTACCAAACTCGACTAACAAGGTAATATACTCTTACATAAAAAAGAACTGTATTTATTTGAAGTGATCCGATGTGTTACCTGCAATCCGAGCATTTTATTATAGGGGCCACGGAAATACTCTTTCCGGCAAATAAAAACGCTGTTATGCCAAGCGCTGGCGGAGAAGAACTTCACGGGAACTGAGAATCTGTAGACGTCATAAGCATTGCTACGAAGACATGTGAAGTCAAGTCAGAAAGTTAGAGCCAAGGTGTCCGACCGAAATGTTTTTCGTTTCGGTTTCAGTTTCGTTCCGCCGAAAAAAGTTCCTTTCCGTTTTTGTTCCGGAAAGAAAAAAAAAATGTTCCGTAACGGGTCGTAATGGTTTTTATTTGTATGCAAAAAATGTGAAACTAAAGTAGCGATAAAGACATAGCATTTAACTTTCTCATAAGTGAATTACGAATTCTCCGAGCAGGCTCAATGGAGTCAAAGGAGTGAGCATGATCTTAGAAGCAGCACGCCTAGCGTAGTCTCTAATATGCGAGCTCGCTGTTCTGATAAAACAAACTTCAGCGCCGAGAATGCCCTCTTTACGCAGGCCTTCGTGACCCGTACACCAGGGACGTCTTGCCTTAACAAAAATTGGCGAAGCCTGCACTAAGCCGCGCAAGGCTTGACACACCGAAACTGGACTATTCTGAAGGCTAATCTGGTTGCTGCTAGGTTGTTTCTAGGCCTTATCTAGGTGATTAGGGTTGTTTCTAGGTTGCTTCTAGGTTATTGCTATGCTTTAGTTATGTGATGCTAGGTTGTTTCTGCGTTGATTCTCAGCGCAGAGAGGTCCGAGTTAAACCACAGACAGTCACAGACACGACACGGATGTGCAAGCTCCAGAGACAGAAACTCGCGCTGAAACCAAGCGTTTGCCCCTCGTATAGATCTTCGGGCAGGTCGTCGCTGGCGTAGGCCTTCCATCGCTTCGGGGTTTTCTCGTAGCCGCCGTTGCCTTTCCCGTTCCCTAGCGTTGGTCTAACTGTCGCCTTCTTCATTTTCAGTGGACCAGTGGTGAGTAGTGGGATTTACCCAATTTCTGTGGCACACAAGCGTTTATGATGATGATAGTTTTCTGATAGGCCGCACAAATTCCTGTGGCACATACCTCTTTCTTCGCCTAACTGTTGCCTTTTTTATTTTTAGTGGACCAGTGGTGAGTAGTGGGATTTATTCAATTTATGTAGCACATACCTGATAGGCCGCACAAAAAATATGGTTGCCTTAAACAGCTTTGCTGTTAATATAAACCGCTCCGATTGCCACTCTTACTGTGTTTCGCAAAATTTCGACATATTTTTCTGAGGAATCCCTGCCCGAGATACGCGCTCCCCTGAGATATGAATAATTGCTCACGCTGCATGACCCCTGTTGTTCCGGGCTGCGAACTTTTCCCCTTGAACCGAAAACCGATAAAAAAATATTTCAGTTTAGCTCCTGAACCAAATAATAGATATCGTTTCGGTTATGTTTTCGTTCTGGTCAAAAATATAGTTTCCTTTTTTTCGCTTTCGGTTTTCGTTCCGCTCCGACACACTGGTTAGCACGTGAGAGAAATGCGATAGGAAATGCAGGGTGGATAATCGTACTAGATACAGAACGTAAAAAAAAAACATGGCTGATCCCTCCGTCATAGGAATCGGTATAACACGAAAGTTAAACGTGTCTTCACAGAAGTAGTGCTTATTGTGTAGTGATATATGAGAGCTTGTACAATGTCTATTCGTGTTTGGCAGCTATAGCACCAATTGACGTGGATGCACCCATGTTGACAGCATGTCTCTATCGCGACGACTAACGCCCATGATCATTATTAAACCGTTGTGGTAGCTGACGATGTGATATTTGGACACAGCGAATCGTGAATCCCGCGTAAAGATGATATCAACAAGCTCATAATCAACACTGGTACCCGGTATGCGCTTCTTCAAAGCGTCGTCAATTAAGGAGAGAAACGGCACGGTGTGCGCTTTCTAGTAGTGGGTAGCCGACGCCTGTGCTCATGCATACATAACACACACTGCGCTTCAGCAACACGGGAGGTAGAGGTTCGTAGCCTGAGCCGCAAACGCGTGCGTCCCGCTGGCCTCTGTCTCGCAGGCGCTGCTCTCGCTCCACCAAGTCACGACATTCGCCCGTCGAAATCGCGTCCTTTCTGCAACGCATATTGCAGCAGTTTTGTTAGTCGGTGCTCTCGCAATTGAAGCAGTCGGCCGCGGAGAAATCCCGTTGGTGCACGTGGAAGCTACTCCGTTGAGCCGACGCACGCTAACACGAAGCCAAAGGCAAAGAACGTAACTGCGTCAAGCGTGCCTCGGCGACGGCAGCGCGGCCAGTCTACCTCTCTGGTATCGAGACGCTGTAACCATGTCCTCCGATATCGCGTGCAATCTCGGAGTAAGCGCTAGTAAGTGTCGATCGTGAAGCATTACTTCTTTTCACATCTCACAGACGGCGGCACTGCCCCGCTCCGCCCGCCGTGAAAGAGAATGTGCGAAAGATATAAGGCGCGTTCGCGCTGTGTCCAGCATCTCCCGAGTTAGCTTACTCGGTAGCGCGTCGGGCGCTTGCCGTCGCGGCCGCAACGTCGTGGGTTCGATTCCCAGCGGGGTATATTTCTTTTCTTGGTTTTTGTCTTTCTCACCCGTTGGCGTCCATTTTATCAACGTCATATCCGTGACGGATGTACTTGGTGGACCCCGGCATAAAACACTTTCGTGTTAAAAGCGAAGGAATTTCGGAAAGAGAAAGCGATCCTGCAAGAAAGAAAGAACGACATAAAAGTAACGATATCTTTCTAATAGCCTATTGGAACGAAGAAAATTCAGTAGCGTCCCATGAACCTATGAATTTTCAGAATATTTTATAGCACCGCATCCTTCATATATCACCAGGACTGGTAGAACTTTACGAAATCGAGTGCCTTACTTGAGGCTCGCTCCAGATAGCCTAGGCCTAACTGAAATGAGAGGGGCAAACGAGGTTAATGGAATTCCCTATTGACCGCGCCACGGGAGGGTTTCCGGAGCATTCATAACGAAATTCTTAGCTTTTGTGTGTGTCTGTGTGCCTGTATCCGTTTGTGTAAGACGCAGAGCTGGCACCGAGTGCCCCACAATTTCTGGAAAAGAAAGTTGTACGCTTCGTCCCCGGATGCAAGTATAATGTATATAGTCTTGCGTAAACGGTTGCTTGGCTTGTGCAAGTGAGTTTCGCCCGCTTTTTCCTTCTTCCTTCTGTTCCAGGCTATGTTGAGGCGTTTCAATAGGTTTCTTATACTTTAGTTCTCCTCATGACATATCTTCCACGCTTTGCTGGTCTCCTTACTCGTACGTATACATAGTTAAATGCCTCCTTTGCAAAGGAAGAAAAAAATTGTTACGGTATGCTGCTGCGCATATATATATATATATATATATATATATATATATATATATATATATATATATATATATATATATATATATATATATATATATATATATATATATATCAGCCGGGCCCACGGCTGATGAAACTCGGACCCCGAGCGAAACGTAAATAAAAAAATGCTTCGCACGCGCGTCTGTTTGATGTTGCTCTCTCTCTCTCTCTCTCTCTCTCTCTCTCTCTCTGTGGGTATATATATATATATATATATCAAAAGCAAGGTGTTTGACGTTGCAGCAGCTAGTTTTCGCTGTCTTTAGAGCAGGGGTCACAAACTCTCCCCAGCTAGGGGGCCGCAGTCGCGAAATTTAGTCCCGCAAGGGCCGGGACAGGGAAAAAGGTAAACGTGGAAGGGGGGGGGGGGGCGGAGAGAGTGGAGAAAATGCTACCTAACGTTGCCATTTGAAAGAATGCCTTTCGCATATCCCACATACGACCATTTCTGAAGGAGATTTGACGTCAGGTTTTGAAAAACATATAAATCTCCAAAGTGATTCAAATCTGGACGCCGATTGTGAAATATAGATTTTTTGTTCGGCGGTTATGTTTCAACACATGGTGACCGCGTGGGGTTCCTCACGAAAAAAAAACGCCAGGCCTGCGCGGAAAGCGCAGCACAGTCACAGCGAAAGCTGGAAGAGCGGCATTTCTAGAGCCCGTTATAAACTCTCTTGTGGCTACTAATACAAGTCCATTAGCAACGCACCCACTACGCAACAAAGCGTAATTTTTGGGAAGTTGGGAAGCACCCAGCACGACATTATTCGTTGTTCTGCGGAGAAGCGAGGTACCATATGTAAGCGATTATGTGCAGTTTGTTGATGCGGCGGTTGATGACGATGAATAATTATGGTTGCGCCCTTTGTAATGGGTTGGAAGCTTTAAACGACCCAATAGTTACGTAATGCATATTGTGTGACGCCCGGTCGTTATTTAACTGTTCCACCACGCTTTATAACACACTTTAACCAGAGAAAGGTAGAGCGAGAGAGAGAGAGAGAATTGACTTTATTGAGACCCTGAGGAAATGGATCATGGGAGCCTTATGGGCTTCCTTGGCAACCAAGAGAAGTGCACTTGCGAGGAACCCACTACGCTATAAATCATTGTAATTTTTGAGCAGTAGGGCAGTAGGCACTGTGCCATTTTTCGTCATTCTACAGACAGCCGTGGTACCTGCTAAACGCATGTAAGGCATTATGCGCACTTTGTTGATGCTGTGCGTGATGACGATGACGAATTATGGCAGAGCTCGTTGTAATGGGTTGGAAGCATTCAACAACCTACTCGTTGCGGAATTCGCATTGTGTGACGCCTGGTTACAGAATTCGCGTTGTGCGACGCTTGGTGCTTATTCTACTCTTTTACCACGCCATATTGCATATGCTAATGTGGTTCCTTCCCGACATGAAGCCTGTATAGGACCTTTTTGCAAAGCAGCTTCAAGCACCGGCATGGCTCAGAGGTTGAATACTGGGCTCCCACGCAGAAGGCCCAGGTTCGAACCTCGTTCCATCCTGGAATTTTTTTCTTATTTAGTTTTTTTCTTATTTCGAGCGATACTGGTTACGGACACCGGCGGCGGCGGCGGCGGACAACTACGGCACCAAAAAACGGCCGGTGAAATGATCTCATAACAGCTTTCGCTGTAAAAATATGCTTGAGGCTAGTCCCACCTCGGTAGCTTACCTGAACAAAGCATTATTAATCGCAACAGGCGAGTAAATGACGCGAGTATCACTTAGCAATGACGCAAACATTTTATTCCTTGTGAAGCCGCGGGCCGCGTGTTTGAGACCCCTGCTTTAGAGGCTACACTTATTGCGGTGGCCAATAGAAGTCACGCAGAAAGTGGCTGTACCCTTGACATACTTTACTTTTTAGATATTTTTTTTTTCTTCTTCTTGAGCTGTGGATAGAATGCGCCAACGTGCCACAGGTGCATCTTATTCATATATATTTATTAGCTTCACGCTGCATATTTTTCGAAGGTATTCGACCTTTATATAAAGGGCGGTCGCTACTCGCTTGCAGATAAGAAGGAAAATAACACAAGCAGTGAAATCCCTTCTGGGAAAACCCGCAAGGCGGAGCAATCTTCATGATAGGGAAGCACTGCCGGCCATCCATTTGTACACTCTTAATCAGATCCCGCTTAAAGTGCTAGATATAGCCAGGAAACCAGACATTTTTCGTCTGGTTTCCTGGATATAGCCGGCATTTAACCAGGACGTGATCAAGACAGCACAAAGCTACACAAAAGGCGTTGAAAACTTGACGTTTCAGCCTCCGCATGCGAAAACGCTATTCGCAACTTAACTAACCGAGTTATACATTCAAGTCTGAATACGTTCCTGTTTCAGCGCAGTTATGATACACTCAACGATGAATGCAATAAAACCCTGGGTCGGTAGTGAGCAGCAAAATGTAATAGGCACTAAAACACCTGGGTATATCACCACTATAATTAAAAATATCTGCTGCGTCACGTGAATTTCATTATCCTTAATCTCATTCTTCTTTACTGCCAATATGCTACGCGTACTTGAAATATTACAATCTTCTAGATGTGCTTCATTTGACACGATAGTTTCTCCCCAATACTTCAAAAAGTCGTCGTCAAAAACTTCGCTAGAAAGTTTGTTGCCAAGGCAACGGAGAAACACCAACGAAGGTAGAATCGTGTGTGTTCTGACAACTGCCTCATGGCAGCCAACCAACCCAGGATACAGTTAAAGGCGCGCTGACACGAAAATTTTCAGTTGTATTTATTTTTTGTCCCATGAGAGGCCAAACACCCAGGAGCCGAGAAAATGTGCTGGTAAACGTGAGTGCACCATAAAAAAGTAATTACAGTATAGTTTGGGTTCCCACTATACTCTGATGTCACAACACGGCATGACCTTCTCGTCATGTGCTCACGCAAGAGGTAGTGACACTTCCACACCCGCCTCGCTCCGTGGCTGCGATGGTGACGTACAAGCGGCCATTCTGAATGTTTTCGTGACGCACAAGCGTTCATGTTTAATGTTTTGGTGACTGACGTCATCACAACTACCCATACTGGAGTGTGAAGTCACCAGAATTGACACTGTAGCCTGACATTACGATAGTGTCGATGTCAGTAGATGCGCCATGTGAAAATCGACTTTAATGTCACAGTAAAATATCAACGTTTAGTGAGCTTCACACATGCTCACAGCCGTCTCTGTATACAGGAGGTTTGTATGGCAGAGTAAACTCACATTCGAAAATTGCTGTCAGTACCCGTTTAAGTGAAGAACCATATCTAAACCCGGTGTCGTTTCTTCGTGAACGGTTTGCCAAAATGTCAGCAACCGATCTCGAGCTGCGTCGGGTCCACTTTATCTCCGGGGGAAAAAAACCCGAGGTGCTGGCATCGCTCCAGGGGCCACGGACCTCCGGGCGTCTCCCTTGAGTGCACTTAACAAGCTGCTGCCGACGGCGGAGTCAAATCCTTTTCTGATGAGTTTCGGCGAAGTCACTATAGCGCCAATCGCTTCGGGATTCCCGAACGCTGCCGTAAAGGAGCGGCGTGAATTGCGAATGTCGAGATTGTAATTAAAATCAAGGATTAAACACTAATCGTTTAGATGCGTGGCAGCACTGCTAATAGCGCATCAAATAGCGGTGTCTGTACGCCGCGTGACGATCGTGACGGGGCACAGTTGAAAAAAAAAACAAATATCTCGTACAGTTTTAATCAAGAGAGAGAGAGGAACAAGCTAGGAAAGACAGGGAGGTTAACCAGACGCCCGTCCGGTTTCTACCCTGCACTGGGGGAGAGGGTTAAGAGGGCGAAGAGCGATACAGAGGAAGAGAAGAGAAGAGGGATGGAAGTTCAGCACAAACAGTGTGGTGCATGAATAAGCCAAACTCACAGGGTCCCATATGCATTTACCTAAGGCGACACGAAGGTGAATGCCATTTTCTTCTTTTTCCTTTCAGTCGATGTATCGATCCTCCACTGTCCCCCCCCCCCCCTCCAAAAGCTTTCTGCACTTAACGTGGTTTTGCACTGCCTCCGTGATCGGCCCACTTTTGACCAGGCGACAATGTCATAACTTTATGTCATCATGCGAAATCACGTGATGTGACGTCATAGTGACGTCCTGATGACTTAACAAACTGATGATCTGTGACGTCATGATGACGTCATACGGTGACGTCATCATTTGAAGATTTTCTCGCATAGCTCGTGTCGACACCACCGATGCCGACAGTCAATTTTCGCGTTTGATGAGGCATCTAAGGCTTTAGACTGAATAATTGCAGCGACCGTAATGATGACTGCGAAAGCAATTACGAAGCCGCTATTACAATGACAAAAGCTTCACAGCAACGGAACAAACTCTCCGACCTCTCACACATAGCGGATCCTCGATATAATGATACGCGTTGAGAAACACTACTGCCGAGAAATACGGATACCAGTAAACGTGATGATATAGCTGTGACATGTGCCACGGCAGTTGGCCAAGGTGCAGCTGCTCGCAGGTATAGCTGACACGAAGTTTTTGGATCAGCTTGCCGAAATGGGCGTTCCCGCACAGGTCGAACGTAAGATGATCTGCACTCGCCAAATTACCTCTCGTCCTAAGGCTATCAACTGCGAATCGCTCCGTGCACGTGCGCAACTGCTCCGAATACGTAGTTTCAGTTCTCGCCCTCGGGGTGTTTCACTCGACAGAGGGCCGTCCCAGGTGCATCGAAACTCGGCCCTCGCGGTTGCGAGAACGGGTCAGGTCGAAAGCGCACGAGCAGGGGGAAGTGTTGGAGGCACCCGAGCTCCTGACAAATCCGGTTAACGCAATGTGATTTGCGTCGTTCCGAGTACGGCGGAGTTAGCGCTGCCGCCGCAGGCGCCGAAGCACTACGGCTTTTGTAACAACAGTATTCCGGCGCGTTACGGACATACGCACGGAAAGCATGAGAGGTAGAAGGGGGAGGTGAGGTTTTCACGCCGCAAAACCAAAGTATAACAGAGCACGTTATTATTATGGGAATGTAGTGAGAGTTGTGTTGGCCAACACCACGAGTTCTCTATTACAGAAGTTAAAAAAGTATTACCCAAAATAGTATTTTCTTGGGAGAAAAACTGCACATTGGAATGGGGTAAATAGATATATAATTGCTGGGGATTTACGTCCCTAACCCACAATATGATCATGAGAGACGCCGTAGTGGAGGGCTCCGGAAATTTCGATCCGCTGGGGTTCTTTAACGTGCACCTAAATCTAAGTACACAGGCCTGTAGTATTTCGCCTCCATCGAAATGCGGCCGCCGCGAACGGAATTCGATCCGGCGACCTTCGGGTCAGCAGTCGGACACCATAACCACCGGACCATCGCGGGGGTCGGTTTGCTACCCTGCACTGGTAGAAAGGAATAAACGGATGACGAGAGAGCTAGAATGGAAGAGAGAGGTAGAGCACTAATGGCGACATATGTCGGCAAAAATGTGGAGCTCACTGAGACTCACTCATGAAATTTATTTTGCCCTTAGGGCTCACTCGGACTCAGCCGCACCAAAGTTTTCCTCAGCCGGACTCACTCGGACTCAAACTCACCAAAATATTACTCACACGGACTCACTCAGACTCACGGCTCGATCTGAGTCTGAGTGAGCTTGAGTGAGTCGAGTCATGAGTGAGTTTTCCGACCCACGAATGGCGAGAACACTTGGATGTGCATATAGAGTCTGTAAGCGTGCTTATGTACGGCCGGACGATAGGTGAACGTGACTCCATCACCACTGGTACTTCACAATAAGGATTAGCGACCATTACAACGGAGGTTCTTTTTCATTTCTCTGTAGAAGAACCTTGAAAGGGAGCCATCACCGCCGATGGCGTGCCCTCTTCTACGTTGGTACAACGAGAGAGCACTTGATGTCACCAACGTCCCTCCTCATTTCCCATCCTCTCCACTATTCCCTTCGCAGCAGCCTGAAATCTCCCATTATTCCCGCTTCCCAAGGAGAACCCCTTGGGAGGAATGACAGCTTGCTTCTGCAGCGCACTCTCCGCCTCGAATGCCGGATGTTATCTCGACACAAAGAAGAGAAGGAAGAAATGTATCGCGGAAGTTCGGAGAAAACGTGACTTTGGCGCGATTCTTTTCAAAGCGGGTGGAATCGCTTTCAAAAACAGTCGCCAGTCTGGCACGGACGCGCTCGACGGTTCCTACTCAAAGACGGCGGTCGTCTTCCCGCCACCGTTGGCTTCAAGCTTTCTTGTGCCAAAATGCTGGCCTTTCCAACGGCTCCTCTGTCTTTCCCTCCTTCCTATTTCTTTTTTTTTTTTTTTGCTACTGACGATGTAGCGGAGCATTCACCACTAGCCTCTTCTTGAGATGATCGCCCGGATCTCTTCTTGTCTTGGAACGACGCGTCTAGACAACATGGACAGCTGCGATGGCTGGAACCTCAAAAATCTGGGTCTCTTTAGAAATAACTGAAGCGAATGTCTCCTAAAGATGGTAAGAGTTGAGAAAAAAAATGAAGCAAATGATCTTACGTACCTTCGAAGCTAAGTTAAACGGAGCGAATGCCGGAACGAATAAAGACAGAAAATTTGAACGAAACAAAATCTGTCAGCGTTTTTTTTTTTTTTTGCACACGTCGCGTTGTTGTAAGAGGCAACCTGTAAGGTGACTCAGCGCTGCCGGTTAAGAGCAGTTAGGTTTGAGTCAAGGAAGGTTAGGCGTGAGTTCGGTTTGAGTAAAGCATTTAAGTTTGAATCAAGGAAGGTCAGTTAGTAAGAATTATTTTGTAACCATTGACGTTATTGTTAGGCATAAACCTGATAATCATACTGCTTACATGCTTGGAATTCGGGATGAAACTTTGAGTGGGAGCAGAATTTCTTGGTATATTGTTTTGCCAATAAATATTACAAAAGAAGCCAAGAAGAAGAAGAAGTTTAATGACAAGAAGGAGGAGAGGTCGGCCTGGAAAGCGGATTTGTAGCCTACTACTCCTCACGGGGGTAAGGGGAAAAGGGAAAGAAAGAGGGAGGTATGATGATAGGTGACTATGGTATGGCACAATGAGTGATTGTACACTCTGTCCTGCACGGGGACAGCACACGCACGAAAGTCTTTATACCACACATGCTCTAAAGACGAGCGTCTAAGCCTGTCTCGCTTAGAAATCTTAAGATTCACCTTAAACTCCGCTGGGCGTGGTCTGCATGTTTCCAAGCACCTAAAAGCTTCTCCTCCGAAATGGGTCGTGAGTCCAGACAATCTATGACGCACTTAAGTGTCCGTCTTTCGGTCGCGTATTGAGGGCGCACGCACAGGATATGGTGAATAGTCTCTGACGTGGGACACACACTGCAGTTAGGGTATTGCTCCTGCCATATCTTACAAAGGTATCTTCGTGTATATGCAACACCCAGCCGCAATCTACGTAGTGTTACGGGGGGTTTATTCAGGATTCTGCGAGAGCGACGATCGTAGCAGCAGCGCGCAGGGCGTAGCCAGAGAGCGAATTGTCGGTGTGTGCCAGCCGATGGCGATGGGCCTTCATGCTTGCCGATCTTCTTCCTCACAATCACCCCCGGTATGGAGAGGTAGCCATCCTGGCGATCTAGATAGAGGTCAGAGGATCATAATATGCCTTAAGGCGGTCAATGTGGACTGTCTCTCGCCCGCGACGACGGAGATCGGAAGATGGCGTAACGGGTTCGACCACGTAATTGACAGGGGAGGTTTGCGCAACCACGCGGTAGGGTCCGTGGTACTTTGGAAGGAGCTTAGATGAAAGGCCGGGAGCAGCAACTGGAGGCACCCAAAGCCACACGAGGGAGTCGATAGGAAAAGGGTCCGGAGGAGGCTTGGAGTCATGGCGCTGTTTTTGGCGACACTGTTCATCATAAGTGAAAGATCGGGCAAGTTGTCGGCATCTCTCAGCGTGCTGGGCGAGCTCAGACACAGGTTGGCAGTCGGCAGGATCTGGGTGATACGGGAGAATTGTATCAATCGTGCTGGAGGGCTCGCGGCCATAAAGCAAGAAGAATGGTGAGAATCCGGTAGTGGCTTGGCAGGCGGTGTTGTACGCGTATGTGACAAACGGAAGTACAACATCCCAATTGCAGTGGTCTGAGGCAACGTACATAGACAACATGTCACCAAGGGTCCGGTTAAATCGTTCAGTTAAGCCATTGGTCTGTGGGTGATAAGCGCTAGTAGTGCGGTGAATAATTTGGCATTCAGATAGGAGGGATTGCAGCACGTCCGAGAGGAATACACGTCCCCGATCACTCAGGAGTTCACGAGGTGCGCCATGGCGAAGAATGAAGTTGTGTAGAATAAACGATGCAACGTCTTTTGCTGTTGAAGCAGGCAAGGCGGCGGTTTCAGCATACCTTGTCAAATGATCTACGGCAACGACAATCCATCGGTTTCCAGCACCAGTGCATGGAAGGGGCCCGTATAAATCGATGCCGACGCGGTCAAACGGGAGGGGTGGGCATGGGAGTGGCTGGAGAGGTGCTGTGGAGAGGTGCGAGACTGGTTTGCGTCGTTGGCAGGGGATGCAAGAGCGGACGTACTTGCAGACGAAGTTGTACATGCCCCGCCAAAAATATTGTCGACTGAGCCGCATGTACGTCTTAGACACTCCACCGTGACCACACTGTGGGTCATTGTGGAAAGCGGAGCACAATTCTTTACGAAGATTACGGGGTACGACTAGTAACCATGTGCGGCCGTCGTTGTGGTAGTTGCGGCGGTATAAAAGTCCGTCGCGGATAGCGAAATGCTGTGCCTGGCGTCGCAGTGAGCGAGGTGCCGACGCTGTCGGAGGGCTTGACAAAAAGTTCAAAATGGTGGCGATCCATGGGTCGTTTCGTTGTTCTGAGGCCATGTCCAGGATGTCAAGCGGCGACATATCTTGATCGCGAGTAGAAGTGCTGTCGTCTGATATGAGGGGAAAACGAGAAAGGGCGTCAGCGTCAGAGTGTCGGCGGCCAGAGCGATAGACGACGCGGATGTCGTAGTCCTGGATTCGGAGAGCCCAACGAGCGAGGCGGCCTGACGGGTCCTTCAGGTTCGACAACCAGCAAAGAGCGTGGTGGTCCGTTACGACGTCAAAAGGACGACCGTAAAGATAGGGGCGAAATTTCTGAAGAGCCCATATGATAGCCAAGCACTCTTTTTCTGTGACGGAGTAATTGGTCTCAGGTTTCGTGAGCGCACGACTGGCATAGGCGACCACATATTCGGTGTTGGCGTCCTTACGTTGTGCGAGCACAGCACCAAGGCCAACACCACTGGCATCAGTGTGAACTTCTGTCCGTGCGCCGGGATCGAAGTGGCGCAAGATTGGCGGAGATGTAAGCAGGTGGCGAAGAGTCGTAAACGCGTAATCACAGGCTTCCGACCAGGTAGACAGTTCATTGTCGCCGTGGAGAAGTGCATTCAGGGGTGCGATGACATTAGCAAAATTGCGAACGAAGCGCCGAAAATATGAGCATAGGCCAATAAAGCTACGTAGTGCTTTCAGGGTAGTGGGCTTTGGGAAATCGGATACGGCCCGGAGTTTAGCAGGATCGGGGAGAATGCCTTCTTTGGAGACAACGTGGCCTAATATAGTCAGTTTTCGAGCCGCAAACTGGCACTTTTTCAAGTTAAGCTGGAGGCCAGCATTCTGGAGACAGGTCAAAACTTGATGTAAACGGTGCAGATGAGTCGAAAAATCTGGGGAAAAGACGACAATGTCGTCAAGATAGCAGAGACAAGTGCGCCACTTCAGGCCGCGCAGGATGCCGTCCATCATGCGTTCAAAGGTCGCGGGCGCGTTGCAGAGACCGAACGGCATTACAGTGAATTCGTACAATCCGTCTGGTGTTACGAACGCCGTTTTCGAACAGTCAGCGTCAGCCATTGGCACTTGCCAGTATCCAGAGCGGAGATCCAAGGAAGAAAAGAACTCCGCACCCTGCAAACAGTCCAGGGCGTCATCGATACGGGGTAACGGATACACGTCCTTTCGGGTAATCTTGTTAAGCCGTCGATAATCGACGCAAAATCGTATGGTACCGTCTTTTTTCCGAACCAGGACGACTGGCGAGGCCCAGGGACTGTTGGAAGGTTGAATGACACCCCGTTGGAGCATGTCTTTCACCTGCTCATCGATAACGTGCCTTTCGCTCACCGATACTCGGTAAGGACGCTGTCGAATGGGCGCATGGCTTCCAGTATCGATGGTGTGCGACACAGCCGTCGTGCGGCCAAGCGACGTTGCGTGGGAGTCAAACGAGGATGAGAAACCTTCGAGCAAGCGAAGAAGCTGGTCGCGCTGCGTCGTCGTAAGGTCGCTTGCAATAGTTGGTGTGAAAGACCGCGGCAGTGACTGAGGAGGCGAGGTCTCAAGGGCGGCCAGGTCAGCGGAGTCTTCCATGATGTCGAAAATTGAAGAAGATGGCAGTGGTTCGGCTCTCCCTAGGCTTTCACGGTGGCGCAGGGTGACTGGTGCGGCCGTTGGGTTTGACACGTACATCACAGAGGTGCCAGAATTGAACTGAAGGACGGCAAACGGCAGTGGTAGTGATCGGCGGCGAAGTAGAAGGTCAGAGGGTGCGAAAAGCAAGGTGCCGTCGGTGATAGAAATACAAGAGATGCTGACAACAGCAGTAGACCAGGCCGGTATAACGGTGTCTTCAGAAACTGCGATTTTGCAAGAGTCTGTGTGGTCATTGATAATATCTGGTGAAAACGGAAACAACTCGATTTCGGCGCGGGCGCAATTGATGATCGCATGGTGCGTAGAGAGAAAATCCCAGCCTAATATCACGTCGTGAGAACATGATGGCAACACGATGAATTCGATGACATAGACGACATTCTGAATGACGACACGGGCTGTGCAGGCGCCGGACGGCTCGACGTGCTGTGCGTTGGCGGTACGAAGGGATAGTCCAGAAAGTGGCGTCGTCACTTTTCCGATTCGGCGGCAAATGCGGGCATCAATTGCTGAAAGAGCAGCGCCAGTGTCGACGAGGGCTAGCGTCCGTATTCCTTCTATGGCGGCATCAATAACGTTCTTCGGGGAAATTTGAGGCCTTAGACATTTCGCTGGCACCGCAGTTCTTGCCTCCTGAACTGCGCTAGTTAGTTTTCCTGGCGCAGAGGGCTCCGCCGTCGTTGCAGTAGTAGTGTTTCTTGGTCTCTTGTTAGCCGGACTGGAAGCTGAAAAGTATGACAGAGTGAAGTCTGTAAAGGCGCTCTTGGCGATAATCAGGGTCATCCATAGTCGTGTCATAGATGTTTTCATAGACTTAGACAGCAAGCCTTTGATGTCGTATCGGGAAAAGTGAATTGATATGACTTCGCCGCTAGTGCGCGCCATTTTTCCTTCTGCTTCAGCTTGCTCGTTCCCAGCTACGCCACAGTGACTGGTAATATTATCTGGGGTTTTACGTCCCAAAACCACGATATGATTATGAGAGACGCCATACTGGAGGGCTCCGGAAATTTCGACCATCTGGTGTTCTTTAACGTGCACCCAAATCTAAGTACACGGGCCTCTACCATTTCGCCTCCATCGAAATGCGACTGCCGCGGCCGGGATCGAACCCGCGACCTTCGGGTCAGCAGCCGAGCACCGTAACCGCTATCCGCCTCGTGCATCGGTATGGTGGCGCCACCGCTCGGCTAAGGCGGTTGTGCCCTCTCCCAACCCCCCATAGGATCCCATGCATTTTGAATCAAGTTTGCGATTTCGTTGCGCAAAAACAAACTAGCGCCATCTCTCGACAATACGCCACACCGACGACGCAACACGTCCTCTTGCTTCCACCGACTGGCCATGCTCCAAGCTAACTCCTCTCTCCACTTTCTTTTATTTCTTTCGGTGGCCGTGAGAGCGCGCGTGGTGCACTGTGCTGTAGCGTACCCGACAAGACCGGCTGGGCTCGTCGTCGCTTTCGTCGCGTCTTCCTTGAACGTTGCAACGTTAATATTGTGTTAAGGCGGTGGCCACACGTCGGACGACGAGCCCTGATTTCGTTCAGCTGCCATCTCATCAACGGCAATGTTTCAGACGCCTCAGTTGTGTACTTTTGTCCGTTGGTTGCGGGACAAGATGGCCTCCTGCAAGACCGCGTTTTTCCAAGTCAGCTGTGTGCGTAGTTCTCGGCGTCGTAGAAGTTTGATGACGCGAGGACGTCAACTGGTGCTACATCGTGGGAACCGCTGAAGTGACTGCAAGCTTGACGACATTGTGCCAGAATATTCTAGCGTACTGTACGCGCACGATTGTGCTACACTTATACCGCGCTTGGCCTCGAGCGTCAACCTGGTACGCCTGTGTGCAACAAGTGTGTTGTTATCGTTGTTGCGTCGGTTAATATTCAATTGCAATTGGAATACCGTTTTTGCAAAGGTAAGTGAAGCTGTAAGTAGTTGCCGTTCTATATGCTCGCTACTCCACGAACATTACTTCTAGAATCGCATTTTAGTTTGAGCTGCACGTACCAAAGGAGAATCTAGCATACGAGATACATTGCACGCGTGCGCATTTCCTATATAAATCTGAGTAATGCCACGCGTGCGCATTTCCTATATAAGTCTGAGTAATGCCATGCTCAATTTAAAGCGCATGTGTTAGAGGATTGTGGCTTCAATGGTGAAAGTGATTAGATATTCTGAAATATGTGATTGCAATGCAGTTAGAACTTCCTCATATGTTAATACGGTCTGTGAACAAAAAAAAAACGCTGTGTGAATGTTTGTTGGTCATTTGCTACAGTACTTTCACGCATTATTATGCAGCTGTGTGACGGCTGTTAAAACGTTCAGCAAGTTAGATTTTGGTTTTCTTGGCCTAGTTGAGTGCTACGAGTGTTGGACGAAGATAAAATCGCGTGTCTTTTGTGCGTTTCTTAAGCAGGCGTACAGCCGTAATAGTCATTGTTGTTGTACTGTTTGGGGTGTTCAATAAAACAAGAATGCTGTTTTGTACTGCAACAATTTTTATATCATCTGTGTTAACAGATCACGCAAACAACTTGGACACATGCACGTAAGAAACGTACGCAGTGCATCGCGCGCACGCATAAAAAAACGGGCCTGTCATTTTAAAACAAATAATATAGAACAATGGACGTAACAGACGGCATGGTTGTCTAGTGGAGCAGCGTCGGCAGTACAAATATCAAACCAGAATGAAACATGAATAGAAAAACGGAGAGTAACAGGCGCTTTACCCACGGCTTCTCTGAGCCGCGCAGATCCACCTATCGCCACCGTCCGCCGTTGGTGGCGCCACCAGTACCACTGAAAGCAGCAGCGCACGAGGCGGATACCACCGCGGCGGACGCCACAGTGACTGGGAATCCATTTACAATGCAACGGTATGTCCGGATTGATACGCCTCAGTTAACATATTCATTATGTCACACACCAGAGGACTGTATGCGGTTCCTTGCTTCATGTAATTGCTGATAAGTTGAAGTGCCGGCTTGGAGTCGCAAAATAATGTCCATTTCGCGGAACTTTGCTGTACAATGTAGCGGGCAGCTTGTCGGACGCAGGTCAGCTCAGGCGCAGTAGACGATGTACGATGCGCTACCTTGAAGCGTTTCGTGATGCCCATGTGAGGTACTGTGAAGACTGCTGCTGCTGCTGAGGAGGTCTGCATGACAGAGCCATCAGCAGAAATATGCACCGTATATCCGTACATATAGGCAATGTACGATAAAGCGAAATGCTGAAGTCCAGCGTTTGGTATTTTCGACTTCTTTGTTATCCCCGGAATCGAGAGTCGCACGATCGGTTTAGGCATTGTCCAGAGAGGTACTCCGGGAGTTGCTTGTGGTGCATAATTCGAGGGCAGCAGATCTTGCTGCGACATCACAGCTTCCTAGTACGCAGCATTGGGCCGTGTGTTAATAACGTCTCTCAGTGGATGGTCTCGGTGCCTTGTCAATAACCTCAGATGTACTCGCAGTGGCTCGCGTTGAAGATAAACGCGAGCTGGACAAGCATGTGATTCTGCAATAGTGCCCTATGTAGAAGTACATCGAGGTAGTCCTAGGGAAATTCTGAGGGCGTGGGCCTGAGCACCCTAGAGAGTACGGACAGCAGATGTGCAAACACGAGAAAGAACAGGAGCACTGTAGCGGAGGTATCCAACAAAAAGTGCCTGGTATAGCTGTAGTAGAGATGACTTCGATGGCCCCCACGATTTTCCAGACATATGGCGAATGACCTGGACAAAGCTGTCTAGTTTTTTTTTTCTTAGTGCAGAGATGTGCTACGGCCAAGATAAATCACGGTCGATGACAACTCCGAGAAACTTGAGGTGAAACACAGGGCAGCTCGTGCACCCGCCTTAGTCGACTCGAAGGCGAAAGCCACTTTCTTTTTCTTCTAAGTCGATCTACTGGACCTCCCGTGCCCCCCTACGAAAGCTTTTTGCAACTAAGGTGGTTTTGCAATGCCTACAGGATCGGAGGCATTGCGTACCTTTTGCACCTCACCTTGCTTTGCACTGCACACCTTTGACCAAGCAATGATGTCATGTGATGACGCCACAAATTCTCGTTATCTTTAAATTCATGATGACGTCATATGGTGACGTCATCATGCGATGATGATTTTTGGCATCACTCGTGTTGACGCTGCCGACTGGGAACGCCGACGCGGGACGCTGGTCAGTTTTCGCGTTTGATGAGGCATCTAAGGCTTTCGCCTTAATCAATGTGAAGTCGATACCTTCTAATGGACACCACACACTTTAGAGGAAGTGGCGAAAGCAGCTGCCTCTCTAAAACACCATTTAGCCACCAGCTATCAAATGGTACACACACGTAATACACCCTGCTCGTTATGAAAGAGATCTTCAGCGTTGAGGTCGTTCAACACCTATAAATGCCTATTTATTTATTCGCTGGTTGAGATAGAGAATATAAGCGAAAGTCGGGGTGGTTACGAAGATTGAGACCGGTTGGATACTGTGAATTGACGAAGCAAATAAAAAGAAAAAATAATAATGAGAAGTAAAGGAGAAATGTTAAGAGTACGGGCAATGCACACAACTTAAATCTTTCTCATCCGAACATACGCGCTTACACTAGCTAGCGAATTTGAAGAAACTCGAATGCTTTTTGGTAGTATTGTGCATTGCCAACGCACAGTGCTCTGCAGTGTACTCCTGTCTGCCATTTTCTCGTGAAAAAACGCAGCCAGAGGAATGACTTTAGGGTCGTCGTATGAAGACGAGACTGAAAATCGAGTATATATGGGCGTATAGAACTGACCAATGCTTCACAAGGGCACAGTATTTGAAACTTCTCTCGAAAAATGAACCAATGCATCAGTGATCGCGGCGTGGAATCTAAGAAAGTATACTTTCTTTTGTTTCTATGGCAAACTACTTTAGAGCTGACATCGGCTTATAATTTATGACGTTCGGTTCTTTTGGCTGCGGTGTCTCAATGCAATCCCGCTTCTCGGGCGATCTTGAAGTTACTCGGGGATTGCGGCCGATCGCCTGCAGATTGCATTTGATTGATGGCCGAGGGCACGTGCCATCATAGAGCTGAGCCATCGCGAACGCTTTACGTGATGCCCGGTGGCTATGCCTCCCAAACAAGTACTTGCCTTTCCGCTGTGGTTTAGACGTAGTTTTCGTGCGGCGAGGGAAATTTGACGTCTGCCTGCGACATCGCTCACTCAGAGCCCTATTACGCAACGCGAACATTGCATGCAGCCTTTCATTTTGTCATTTACTGCGACGAAAACCCGCTCCTCGCACGAGTACCCCAGTGTTGCATAATGCACAGGCCAAAAGAGCTCACTAAAACAAATGATTTGGCCACGCTTCTGCTCGATGCGCTCCGCACAGAGTCACGCAAGCTATCGGTGCGCGCAAAAGGCAGCTACGTAGTCCTGTATTTGGAATCGAGCGGGACGCCAGCGGTATCCCGCAGAATTTCGGCCATTTATTTAAGCTGTGTACTTACGCGGCTTTATGGATGGTCCAACTCTTCGGAGTTGTTGGGCCAGTTTTGCCTCGCTCGGAGCGGCATAGTTTCTCGAGACATATCATGTACTCTATAAGAAAAAAAAAAGATTGATTTGACTCTTTTTTGCCCCTTATATAACTCTCACATATATAGCTCTCTTTAAAGAGACACGTTAACTCCCTCTTGGAGAGTCGTGCGTACCACGACTGCACAAAGGGAGTTGGAACCACATGAGTGCTGCAAAATCCTTCATTCGTGTCTTCGATCAAAGAAGTAGAAAGTGTGCCGGACCTATAAAGTTGTGCTATTTCGTTCGGTTCGACATCTATATTTGTATACAGCTACCCTTTTTAACTGACTTTTCTTTGCTTCTTCTTAACCTGCTTCGCCTGCTCTCCGTATGCGCTGTAATACTGGTATACCACACATATCGAAGCTGAGTACTCGCGTGTTTTAATGCCATGCGGTAAAAAAGAAATGCATCGTCAAAGATTCAAATGAATGCTGTAATCTAGGTTACAGCCTAAAAGTAAATATAAGCTCCGCCTGCGAGATCCGCGCTGCGCTTTTTTTTTTGCGCGCCTCCGCACTGCGAACCAAGTAGTTCACAAAAAGTCGGCAAGTGCGGTGATCCTCGGGTGATATGCATGGTGTATCCGAGCTATGCAAGAAATACATGCATGTTGCAACTTGCCGCTGCCGACATGACGGTCGGCAATAACTCCGAGCGCCTACCGCTTGCGCATAATTCAAAAGCTGCACAGTCACAAGCTTCTACGGCATCGAATGAGGCTGTCGCGAGTGACGCTGAAATACGCGCGAATAACAGTACGAAATACGTTTTGGAAGAAACAAACTTGACAAGAAAATCCGATGCCTCGCTTCCCGTCTCAGCAAACGACTCGATGTTGCATTTTTGATTGGTTCTTCTTAACCTTTACGCCACACAAAAGAGCGACCGCGATTTGACGCCCATATTATGCACGGACAGAGGTACATTTTAATTCTTTTTTTTAGGCGAAAGCCTTAGATGCCTCATCAAACGCGAAAATTTACCGGCGTCCCGCATCGGGGGCGTCAACACGACTGATGCAAGAAATCGCCACCATATGACGTCAGCACGATGTCACAGATCGTCGAAATTCGTGACGTCATTATGTCGTCATCACATGACATCGTAACTAGGTCAATGGTGGACCGATCATAGAGGCAGTGCAAAACCAGGTTAGTTGCTTCCGATCCTGGAGGCAATGCAAAACCACATTAGGTGCAGAAAATTTTCGGATCAATACATCGACTGGGAAGGAAACGTAGACGGCTTTCGCCTTCCAGTCGTCTAAGGTGAGTGCATAGGGGACCCTGTGAGTTTTTCCTAGGTTGTCGCCGACTATAGTTTTTTTTTTTTTTATTGATATGATATATAAGGAGATGTTGGCGCACAATTATGGCGCCGGCTACTCCTTAGCCCTTGAGTGAACTTGAACACATATCTTCAAGTAAAACATACAAGGCAGTTCATGTAAAATAGAACACTCAGGCACACAATCTGCAAAACACACTTTATAGCACATATCACAACAAAATGATAAATAAATGTTCCAAAGTCAGCGAATGAAGTATCTGATAATGTCCGTCGTTAATATTTTGGTCGCGACCAGCACAAAACAGCAGAGCACACGCTGGTCTTTAAGAAATGTATTCGCTCGTGAGTACATACAGTCGAGCGTGTATTCCACTTCAGCACACACATATGCGGTGTCATATGAGACTGCGCATATAAGTAACGGACATGTGTTATACAAAGAAAGTGTTCGGTATTTCTTAGTACTTGTCAGCAATGCCGCTGTCTTGTAAGAAACGTGTTAACGCTTTTAAAGCTTGCGTCTGTAAAACTCTAGTTGGCCACGGGCCCAGAAGTTCCTCAAGCTAAACGGTCTGCGGTCTAATGCCAACAGTATCCGATTTAAGACGGCGTCGCGGCGTGTCATGATGTGGGACAGTCTATGAGAAGGTTGACATACGTCTTCATCTATAAATCACA